>NC_136983.1:42982756-43025256 GCF_032717465.1 Coenobita brevimanus | reverse complement strand
TTTGTTTTTATTATATCTAATTATATTTAAAAATATTATTGTTTTACATATGGCACCAGATGACCTCACTATTGTGGCGCCATGATTTGTTTTCATTCAATCACTCTCTCCCTCCTTCGTTCCCTCCCTTCCTCCATCTCTCACTCAGCTCCACTCAACACTGCCCCTGGTCTGCCTTCCCCCCCCCTCTCTCCCTCGTCTGTGGTATTTTAGGATACATTTTGGTTATTTTCTTTTACGTTATAATGTACATATTGTAAATTTGACTTTATTTTCACACCACCGAGGAGGTAAAAGTCTTGGCGTGTTTTTTTTTTTTTTTTAAGAGGTGTCCCCAAACAGGCCTAGGATAGAGGAAGCTCTGGCCAGGTGGGACTGGGTGTATGTGTGTTGCCGCTCACGAGGGTTTAATGTATTCTGTTTTTTTTACTAAGAAATTGACATATTTTTACTTATATTCCTGCACATCATATTATAATCATAATTGTGACATTATTACCAACCCCAGAAATACGGTAACAGCCAATAAAAGTGACTACTTTTTTTTTTAAGCAACACTGTAAAATATTTATGCCACGTTTCTGTATTGCCGTATAAATATTTTACGCATAATAAGTTTACTGTTCTTTCATATACAGTATATATATATATATACAGTACAATCTCAGCTATCCGGTATCCAGACAAACGGAAGACTCAGAACAACGGGAAAATTCAAGGGCTGGTAAAAATGTCAGTATGTTATAACTGTGCGCCACTTTGAATGGACCGCCAAACCGCCGTTTAATTGTGTCACCCGAGGCTGGGTGAAGTCAGACAAAGCGAGGTGAAGGCATTTCCGGCTAATGTAAATCCCTAGCAAATCCTCTTAACCACCCCTCCTCTCCCCCTCTTTCCCCTACTTGAATTCAGTCATCCTCCACACCCTCCAAAAATCACCAGTCTGCGTTTTGCCACCAGACAGTAAACAAGCTCTCTTGCTATTGTGTTCCTCTGATAGACGGTAATTTGTACACTCCAAAATGTCTAAAGTGCAAACTAAACGTAAGCGTATCGTGCTTACCTTGAAACAGAAGCTGGACATATGCAACAGACTTGAAAAAGGCGAACATTATAAAACACTAATGGCTGAATATAAATGTTAATAGGAATGAAAGTTTACTTTGTTGGAAGAAAAATAAATAAATAATATGCCTGCATTTCATACGTACATCATTTATTTTATTTTCAGCAAAACAGCTGAGTGGCGGGTGAGGGGTGGAGTGATGGAGGTCAGGTGGGGAAGAAGAAGAACAGTCGGAAACGTAAACAAACTCACGTGGGGGCACAGCTGTCGTTATAATTCTACAGTGCAGTCTTAACACATCATCAGTTCACTAATAAATGTTCAAGGTTTAATTTCTTTATTTTATTTTCAATTTTTATGAGTACAGTACATATAATGAATACAGTGGACTGGTGCAATTTGCAGTACTGCAAATTGCTAGACATTGCACGCATGTACGTTATGACCATGGTGTGTGTTTACAAGGCAGTTTTTCAGGCGGAATCTCTTAATGTAACCCCTAATGTGACTGGTGAGTACCTGAACTGTATTTACTGCTGTGACAGCCTTTGTATAGATTTGACTTGAAAATCAGAAATACGGGAAAAATCTGTAACCGGGAAGGTAAACTCCCCAAGCCACCCGGTTAACTGGGATTGTACTGTATATATATATATATATATATATATATATATATATATATATATATATATATGTATATATACTGTATATATATATATATATATATATATATACTGTATATATATATATATATATATATATATATATATATATATACTGATATATATATATATATATATATATATATATATATATATATATATATATATATATATATATATATATATATATATATATATATATATATATATATATATATGTATATATATATCTATATATATATATATATATATATATATATATATATATATATATATATATACATATACAGTAATCCCCCCACTATCCGACGTAATAAGAGCCAAAGGCACGTCCGGAAAGTGGTCCTGTCCGGATAGTGGGCACCAGCCTCCTGGACTGGTACTTATGGGCCCTAACCCAGCCTAACTTTGAAAGCCACCTAAATAACTCCCTACCAGACATGCATAGCACCTATTTAAACCTATTTAAGACCCTATTCACACCAATAATGGACATAAAGCATGAAATAAATGAAAAAGAACCAAAGAATGAGAAATTAGAAGTGACTGTACCTCAGCCAGGGTACTTATATCACGTTTATGGCTGCCTTTCTAAGGTTTTGGCAGTGGTGAAAATGCTCTTGAAGCACGTACAGTAATCCAGTGTTGTGCTGCACTTAATTCTTTGCACTGTGAGTTATAATTGTTTAACACTGCACATTGTTCTTAACTGCACCACTGCAGTTCTAACTGCCAGTTTAAACAGCCAATTTGCACTCCACAGTTGATCCTTTGCACTCTAAGTTCAAATTTCTTAACACTGCACAACACTGTAAATTCCCATGTGGTCTAGAGGCGAGGTATTGCAGTATATTCACTGTTTATTCACAAAAAACGAGCACGTGTGGCTTCCAGTGCGATAAGCATCTATTCACAATCGAAGTTAAGGAGTAACTGTTGATGTCGGAGAAACAGAGTTGCCAGATTGCAACAGCCACATTACCAATCTCCTCAACTTCCATTATGAAATTTAACTTTTCATTACCAAATTCGTAAAGCTAGCATTTATTCTTCACTAATTATATGTATACAAGTGGAAATACATGTAATCACTCTCCTTACAATTAACAGCACGTTGATTATTTTCACGCTATGTAGGGTAGCAGATTAATCAGAGAGAGCAAACAATCCACCACCTCCATCCTGTGTATCCTCACACATGTGAAAAATCCATTTGGTAATGCATTATTCTGATTCATTACCAAATTGGCCCACATTTGGTAATGAAAAATAACAAACAGCAACCCTGACAGGGAAGGGGCGAGGGGTGAGTAAGGAATGGGTGAAGGGACCATGGTGTAAGCAGCTGTTTGGCGCCACGGGCAATTTCAAATTACGGGTGGGAAAAAAATTAGGATTTTGGGGGGATTTTTTCTTTTTTTGGCCATTTTTCGGTACCGATGGTCCAGGCCCACAATGTCCGGTAAGTGAGCATCCGGAAAGTACAGGGATTACTGTACGTATATATATATATATATACAGTAAACCCTCATTATACGATGCCTCTTTGTACGATATTTCACTTATACAATGTCAAAATTTTAGTACCCTATGCCCACTATACAATGGGAACGATTTGCAACAACGATGGATCATCCGCGGCTCAGTGAACAGCGAATGTACAAACGCAACAAAAACGTCCACACACTGTCAGCATTAGACCACACACACTTGTCCACCGGTCCAGCCTCATTAGCTAGCCCTGCCCAGCCAGCCAGCCAGCCCTGCCCAGCCAAGCAGTTCTGACATTGGTGAGTGAGGGCTGTGAGTCCCTGTGACTGTGAGGCCGAGTCGGAACAATTCACCGTCAGGACGATTCCCCATCATTTATTTACGTATCAGTTTACTTAGCAAGTACACTAGTTTTTAATTATGTAAATTATAAAAGTGATGATGGTTTATTGTTTATATAGTAAATGTAAAATATGACATCAAATCATGGGCATTAAATGAAAAATAATAATATATTGAAACGTGAATCAGCTGATTTATGATCGATCCTTTATCTTAGCATAAGGCTACATACGAGACATTGGCATTTATATAAATGCCTAATTACCTTAAGTGAACGATCGACATACTTTGGAATTATACAAATAATCTTCATGTTAAGTCTATATAAATGTTTCGGGATATTTCGCCATCAAGTCAATTCGCCATCACAACAATAACAAGACAATTCGCCATCGGGACTTTTCGTCATCAGGATGATTCCCCGTCGTTTATTTTCATATCAGTTTATTTACGAAGTACACTAGTTTTTTAGTACTGTACTTGCACCTCTTCAAAGTCGTTTTAAAATATACCCAGGATGTTGTAGTACCAATGGAAATTAATGAAAACAGCTGTGGGTGATGCTAGAACATAATTCAAAGTCAACTACAGCTAGGTAGAAACAAGTTAAATATTGTCTAAAAGTGCAACTTACAAATGATATCCAAAGCCAATGCTAATGAATGAAAATAGACTTTGATAGCTCCCCCTGAGAATTAGTTATTAAAGTATCAGTTAATCAGTAATAAGTATGTTTATAGAATGATGGAGAATTGTCCTGACGGGGAACGTCCATATTATGACGAAGAATTGTCGACTTCATGGCGAATTCTCTAGGAACCACATAAACAACCGTTGCTTGCTTCAGTAAAGGTCAGATCTACTGTATACTGTAGTTTTCATACTTTTTTCTCTTTATTCACTATTAATGTGTTACTTTAAATGTTTAAACATAAGGATATTGCATGTATGTGAGTGCTAAGGTGTGTGTATCTGAGAGTTTAGGCACGTCTAGGAACGTATCCCCATTGACTCCATGTTATAATGGGATTGCTATATGATGGATTGCTTTACGATGGGGTTTTCAGGAACGGAACCCCATCGTATAATGAGGGTTTACTGTATATAAAATACAGTACTGTTGTCAGTTTGCTGCTATGGTTGCGGATGTGACCCTGAAGGATTAAACAGTCAACATACCTTGACGGTGAAGTTGTTGAGCGGATCGTCAAGGCCATGCTCGGGTTTGGTCTTGAAGCCAAGCAGTGTGCCATCTTCAAGGAGGAAGAAGTAGCGCTGCCGCCAGTTCTTGATGTGCTCACCCCGCTTGTTGAGCCAACCCTCCTTCACAATCGCTGGTGTTGAAGTTGCTCCCGCCTCGCCCATCCTGCCTGAGAAACCAACCATTATCATTATCATCCTTCTCCCATCAAAGTATGAGGTAAAGAATGATAAAGAAAGCAAGGAATGAGAAAAACACGAAAGGGAAAACTAATCAGTGGCATAGATAAATATACAGTGATTCTGTAGACATGATATCTATCTATCTATCTATTGCCAGACGCCATAATCCCGTATGGGGTGGCCATTTGACTCTGAGTTATTTGTTTTACAGGGAGGGGCACTAACCCTCCACCAACCCACTTGACACGTAGGGAGCACGTATGGTTTGGTTATATGGTTACCACCCAGCGTCGTAAATGGTTTCTTGGCTTACAGGAAACCATTTGGCTTGTCACTCAATGTGAAGCCACCTGTAACAGGAAAGATGGGAGAAATAGGAAGAGAGTAGGGAAGGCACAGAAAAAGAATGATAAAGGCTAAGGAAGAAGTAGGCAGCATTACATCAAGTGAGTGGATGATAGTCGCCACCACCTACCACTATGACATGATATAAAAATAAATTATAGGCAGTAATCCATGAAACAGCCAATCTTTTTTTTCTAATATTTCCAGGAGAAACTACTGCTAGATGTAAAGCTGACTCGCCAGTCTCCCGCAATTTACAATTCCAATTGATTGTGCAGGAAGAGTTACAGTACAGTCTATTATTTTGGAAACACTCCTCACTTACAAGGAATGTCTGTAGTGACTTCTACTAATGTGAAGTACAGTACCATTTGTCTTCCATGTAGGGGTAGGGGGTAAACATGGTTATGTGGGGTCAAGAGATGGATACTGATCATTAGGTATGAACAAAATTAGCCTTACAGGTATTCACCAATACCGTTAACAGACTATACTCAGCAAATTCAATAACCACATGACCTTCACAGTAGCTACCAAATTCATGTGAAAGCCATGACTATACAATATGACTTCATTAATGCAACATAACTGGGGCTCTGTCTCTGCTGAAGAAACAGGGTTGCCAAATAACCCACTGAATACACAAAATTATACTCCTATAAATGTGCATTATCATCAAGCATGCATGGTATGTCAGTCATATGCACAATTTAACACTCCCTACATTTAGTAATGTTCTTATTACACTTGAGTACCGTACTTCTCATTTACAGGACAGTTCTCTGAAGCAAACAGAGAGACCATGGGTAGGCCCTTGTGCTGTGTGCTGATCTAATGTATTAGCCCTGTTCTCTTGTACACTTTGTAAGAAACTTGGTGGTCTATTTATTTTATGTCTTCCAACTAGATGTGATCCATAAGAGTCTACTGTACTTCTAAAGTGTGATTGGCACTTACTGCTCATATAATTACACTCAATGACAGGCAACTGGTCACTCTCACCTTCAGTGTCTAGACTGAGTAGTTCAGCCCCAGGACTCTACTCTCCTGGTCAAGCAATACTGGACTGGATGATGGATAGATGGATGGTTTGACATTTTAGGCAAAGAATGATTAAAAGGCAAATGAGGTTTGTACAAACTTATGCTCTTAGAGCACACTTTCAGGATTCACCTAAAACATACAGCATGTCATTTGATTTCCTGAAGCACACACCAACAGCCCGTCATACAGTATTTTTTCCTCTATTAACTCATGATACAGTATCAAGTAATTAACCAATCTGGAATGCATTCACCCCCCCCCCCAAATAGTCTGCACTGCACTTTCTTTGCTGATTTAAAATGTGCTGGGGGGGGGGGTTGGTAATTTTCCCATTAGATCAAAAAATGGGTTAATAGATGCAATCTCATTTTTTTTTCTGCTCCACTAAAAAATAGCTAAATCAAGTGAAATTTCAAAATACTGGATACTAAATATCGTAGGTTCACCTGACTGTACAGTACATGGGTACAGAAATTAACATACCTCCAGTTTCCGGAGACTTCTTAATAAACTATGTATGATGGCTAACAATCTGGAAGAAGAAACTTGATATTAGATGAAATGAAGCGCACTAATATTAATAATGAAACTCAGCATTTTTTATATTAACAAGTTTATACTATATCAGAAAAAAATCAGTTTTATATAGTGCATATTAATTTAAACATTGCAATTATACATACTAAGTCTTCCTTACATTTCACTACCTTTTACCATACCCTTTTCACTATAAAGTTCACAATAAATTAAAGAAAATCAACTATTTAAAATTTTACCAATGTACTGTATTTGCTTAACATCAGTAATTACCAGGTACGCCACAAATACAAAGCAACGTTATCATCCAGCAACACAAGTACAACATTCTGCCAGACTGGATAAATTCACCAACTCAATACAATGGTTCCCTATGTGTCAACAAGTGTGTTGGCAGAGGGTTAGTGCCCCTTCCTGTAGAACAACTAACTCAAAGACAAACAGTCACCCCTAGGAGATTATTGTGTCTGGCTATACTGTGGACAGACAAATACCTAGGTAAATTACACCTAGACCTATCTATCTATCTATTGCCAGATGGCATAATCCCGTAAGGGGTGGCCACTTGATTTTGAGTTACCTATTTTACAGGGAGGGGCACTAACCCTCCACCAACCCACTTGTTGACACGTAGAGAGCACGTATGGGTTGGTTATATGGTAACCATCCAGCGTTGTAAATGGTTTCTTGGTTTAAAGGAAATCTATCTATCTATCTATCTATAGCCCGACGCCCTAATCCCGCAAAGGGTGGCCGCAGACAAAACGCCTCCAAGTCACTCTGTCACCCACCATTTGACTCCCCTCCCCCCAACTCACCCCCCCCTCCCTCATATACCTCTCAACTCCTTCCCTCCACCTCATCCTCGGTCTACCCCTCCCTCTCCCTCCCTCCACCTCACCTACATACACCCTCTTAGTCAGTCTCATTCTCCATTCTCTCCACATGTCCAAACCACCTCAGTGTATTTCTCCTAATCTTTTCAACCACATCCACATCTACTCCACAACGTTCCTTCACTTCTTCATTCGTCAACCTGTCCCTCCATGTCACTCCACATGCTCCTCTCAAGTAACTCATTTCCACTGCTCTCACTCTTGACTTGTTCCCCTCTTGCAATGTCCACGCCTCGCTTCCATATGTCAGGGTAGGGATCACAATACCATCATGCAGTGACTTCTTAACTTCCATACTCACCTCCCTATTTCTCATCACTGCTTTCAGTGTACCGACAACCTTTCTTCCCTGCTGTACCCTTTCACGTACTTCATCCCCCAAAGTTCCATCCTTACTCATCACACTACCCAAGTACTTGAATGCACTCACATTCTCCATATCCTCACCATCCAACCTCACTGCACACTCTGTGACTTCATTCCTCTCAAACACCATAACTTTACTTTTGTTTACATTAACTTTCAGCTTCCTCCTCCTACACACTGTCCCAAATTCATTCACCAAACCTTGCAACTCCCATTCATCTTCACTCAACAATACTGTATCATCAGCAAACAGCAACACCGGAAGCTTCCAAATCTCACCCTCATTCATTAGGGCCACCCCCACATCCACTGCCCTACCTTGTACTTCCTTTACAACCCCATCCATATATATCTTAAACAGCCATGGAGACATTACACACCCCTGTTTCAGTCCCACATTGAGATCAAAGAACTCACTCAGCTCACCATCCACTCGCACAGTAGCCCTAGCTCCCTCGTACATACTCTTCACAGCACTCAACAATTTCCCCTCCACTCCATATATTCTTAATACCTTCCACATACCTTGCCTATCTCTTCTGTCATAAGCTTTCTCCAAGTCCATGAAGGCAGCATACACTTTCCTTCCCTTCTCTAGGTACTTCTCCACTAAACATCTTAGAACAAATATCTGATCTACACACCCTTTTCCCTTCCTAAAGCCCCCTTGTTCTTCTCCGACTAGCTCCTCTGTCATATGCCTAACCCTATCAATAAGTATTCTACCATATATTTTACCAGTCACACTAAGAAGGCAAATACCCCTATGGTTACCACATACTTCTCTCTCCCCTTTTCCTTTGTACAGAGGAACAATTATACCTGATTTCCAGTCCTCTGGAACCCTTCCCTCTTCCCAAGCCAATCTACACAACTTCCATATCCACTCCACAACAATCTCACCCCCATACAGGAAATAATCATGATAAAACAATGGCTAATAAATTTATATTACAGCTACTGCCAATCGTCTTCAATTCACGGTAAACCCTTCAGAGTAACTCCATCTTTTTCATTCTGATTTAAACATTAAACTATTTTATTCAACATAGGAGATCCCCTATCACAGTGATAAGGGATGAATAAAGCTAATATCCAACCCCTCTAGTGTCAAAATATTCCCCTAAGTATTGTTGCATGGAGATAACACAGAGAAAATATATCACTGTTATTCAGATATTAACCCATGGTGCCTGAGAATGTCTTTTTATTTTATTCCTGCTGTTTCCCAATGATCTTCATCTGCTTAGGATAAACTTTTCAAACTAAAGTGGTTAATTATTGCCTTGACAAACACCCTCAATCCAAGAGATCTTGCCCAAGATGAGTAAAAGTACAGTACCATACATGTATCATATTGTAGCAACAAGAGTAAACCAAAAACAATGCCACATGATCCTAGACACTGATGGATTTTCCTTAACTGGAGCTCTACTGTACAGCGGTCTGCAGTCACTGGTACTGTATTAATGAACCTTGAATAGCTACACCTACTTTCGGCATAAGATGATCCACAGGTATACATGGAGAGTAATGAGGAGGATGGATAGAGAATTTGTAGAACGAAAGGCAATGATAGACTAAGTGGGTGTGGATGAGTGAATGAGAAAACAAGTGGTGGATGGAAGTGTGTGGAAAGGGTGGGGGAATGGAGTCTCAGACCATCACTTAGTGATGGCCAAGTTAAAGCTGCAAAGAAAATGGTCGAAGAGACGAAGGGGAAGACAGGAGGAAACAGCTCCTGTGAGAAGAGTGGAGAAGTCGCAAGATTGTGAGAAAATGGCAGAATATAAGAGCATAGTGGAAGAAAGACTGGGAAGGTATGAGTTAGAGCAGATGGAAGAGGTGGAAGACATATGTAAGATATTCACGAAAGAGATAGGCGCAGCATGTGAGGTGGTTAGTGGAGTGAGGAGGAGATGCAGGGGTGTGCAAGGGACAGCATGGTGGAATGGTGAGGTGAAACAAACTGTGGAACAAAAGAAGACATGTGGTGAATGGCTAGCGAGTAGAGGTAGGGGAGAAGATGAGAGAGAGAAGAGAGAGGTATATGTGAGCAGGAGAAGGGAGGTGAAGAGACTGGTGAAGGATAGGAAGAAAGTGGACGAAGAGTTTGGGTGGAATCTGAGTGTGAAATGGAGGGAGAGTAAGAAATTGTTTTGGAAGGAGGTAAAGAAAGTAAGGCTGTGTGAAAGGGGAAATAGTAGGGGAGTGAAAGACAGGAATAACAGATTGTTGGTGGAGAAGAGAGAGAAATTGAGGAGAAGGAAGGAGCACTTTGAGGATTTGTTGAATGTAGAGAGTGAGAGCAGTGCAAGTATAAGTGGTTGGGGAATGGCTGGGAGAAGAAATGAGAGGAGGAAGGAAGAGATCAGTAGGGCGGAAGTAGTGGAAGCAATGAAGAAGATCAAGATGGGAAAGGACCCAGGAATTGATGAAGTGTGTGGTGAAATGCTGAGGTATGGGGATGAGATTCCTGTGGAGTGGATATGGAAGTTGTGTAGATTGGCTTGGGTAGAGGGAAGGATTCCAGAGGACTGGAAATCAGGTATAATTGTTCCATTATACAAAGGAAAAGGGGAGAGAGACTTATTTGGTAACCATAAGGGTATTTGCCTTCTTAGTGTGACTGGAAAAATATATGGTAGAATACTCATTGACAGGGTCAGGCATATGACAGAGGAGCTAGTTGGAGAAGAACAAGAGGGATTTAGGAAGGGAAAAGGGTGTGTAGATCAGATATTTGTTCTAAGATGTTTAGTGTAGAAGTATCTAGAGAAGAGAAAGAAAGTGTATGTTGCCTTCATGGACATGGAGAAAGCTTATGACAGAATAGATAGGCAAGGTATGTGGAAGGTATTAAGAATATATGGAGTGGAGGGGAAACTGTTGAGTGCTGTGAACAGTTAAGAAGATAGGTGGATGGCAAGCTGGTGATAGGGAGAGCTGGAGCTCCCATTTCACCAGCCCTCAGGACTTGATCCTGACCATCCCCCTTTGCTGAACATTTTCAGTGCTTTCATTCACACAGAGAGTAGGCCAGCATACTCTCTTAATGCCTCTACCTTCAACTATCTACACTACACTACATGCACATAAGACATCACACCTCTATTCCAATCTCTTAGCAGTGGCCGCTGCAATTTTACTTTCAAAAGAGGTGGTAGCTCGGATTGCCACCACCGGCAGGGTAGGGCAGTGCCAGCAACGACTAGTGCGATTTCAGGCCATGCTCATCAGCAAAGAAGTGAAAATACCGCCATATTCTTCACCAACATCCGTGGGCTTAATACCAACATAAATTCAGTCCATTTTTTCCTACAGTCCATATCTCCTCTGGCCTTATTCCTCACAGAAACACAAATCTCACCATCTACTGAAATATCCCCATATTGTTTTCCTGGTTACAATCTCCTCACAAACTTCCGTAATAAGGGTGGCACCTGTTGTTGTATCAAATCCCAATATGCAGTTGACACCATTTTAAACTTCACTTCAAGCAGTTTTGATTACTCGCTGTATAAACTAAACTATCAAAATATCACCAAATATATCTGTGTAGTTTATCGCTCCCCCAGTGCTTCTTCTGAACCCAGTGTATTTGATTCCATTTCCACACAGTCAAGTAACCTTAACCTTGCCCTTAACACCGAAATTACCATCTTCGGTGATTTTAACATACATAATGTTGAATGGTTATTGCATTCTGCCAGGACTGACGATGCTGGTCTAGAATGCGAGCTGTTTGCAGAATCGTTTAATCTCACACAACTGGTAAAGCAACCAACCAGAATACCAGATAATCCAGATCATAATGCCCATCTTTTGGATCTGTTCCTGACAAATAATCCAGATCAGTACAGGATAGAGATATTGTCTCCATGTGGATCCTCTGACCACAATCTCATCAATTCTCTACCTCTCAACTCAGTACAGCCATCTCCATAAATCAAGATCTATCTACAATCAGTGAATGGGGACAAAACAACCTTGTCTCTTTTAATGCTAGTAAAACTAAATATATACAGTTTACTAATAGACAGATATAGCCAGATTCGTACATTACCTTCAGTGCTACTAATATTCCCATCTCCAAAAGTATTGAAATTCTTGGTGTCTCACTTAACAGTGCCCTCAGCTGGACCTCTCATGTCAGATCACTTGCTAAAACCACCTCAAAGAAACTTGGATTATTGTACAGAGTCTGTAACTTCTTCGCCGATGAGCAGTTAGCTATAATTTATAAGAGTCATGTGCGCTCTCAGCTTGAATATTGCTCACCCTTGTGGAATGGTTGTGGAGAGGTTGCATTAAGACAACTAGACAAAATTCAGAATAAAGCTGTTAGAATCATTAACAACCCTGCCATTACATATAAACTACCTCCCCTGCAAGTAAGAAGGAATGTTGCCTCCCTTGCATTATTTTACAGATATTTTTTTGGCAAATGCTCACACGAAGTTGCGTCCACGATGCCACCTCTCCATGCCTTCCCTCGTGCTACACGGGCATCTGGTAGCGCTCATGACTGGAATGTCACTCAACCATATTGCAGAACTTCTGCCTATCAGAAATCTTTCATTCCCCGAACTGCATCTCTCTGGAACTCGCTTCCCCAGAGTTGTTTTCCTCCAAATTTCAACCCACAACTGTTCAACTCTAACTGTTACAGATATTTTATGAACAGAGGACACCAGTAATCTGGTGTATGGATTATTTTTTTTTACCCATTTGTTTTTCCTTCCTCCGTTGTTATTTATAAAAAAAAAAAAAAATAGCCCTCCCAAACCTCCCCATTCTGAACCTGTCAGGGTGACCCGATGGCACTTTGATAGGGCAAACTGGGATGAATTTAGAAATTATCTTGCTGACATTCCATGGCAGTCTTTCTTCTCTAGTGATGTCAATTCTACCCAGTCCCACATATGCGATTAATACTAGTTGGTATGGTATACCAAGTCAACAATTCACTAAAAGATCGAACTCTCCAAAGTGGTTTGATAGCAACTGTGCCAGAGCAACAGCCTAAAAGTCTTCGGCATATAACTATTACTTGAAATCAAAAACATCTGAATCACTCTCTCAATTTAAAATTGCTAGAAACCATGTAAAAGCTGTAATAAATCTTGCTAAATCAAACTTTCTCCAAAACCAAGCATCAAAACTACTTAACAACCCTAATGACAATAGAATATTCTGGTCAACTCTCAATTCTTTCAATAATAACTTTAACAAGTCATCATCCATTCCCCCACTAAAATCTCCAGATGGCAACATTACAAATGACCAGCGGGGGAAAGCAGATATCTTTGCCAGTACATTTGCCAGAAATTCTACCTTAGAGGAAGCCAGCCAGAATGTCCCAGCACTAGAACTTGCCTCTCCCGACATTGTTCCACTTAAGATACAGACAAGGTATGTGAAATCCATCCTAGACAATTTACCTACCAACAAAGCTCCAGGCCCAGACGGAATCCCGCCAATTGTTTTGAAAAAGTGTTCCCCAGAACTTGCCTCTGTTCTTGCAAAATTATTCTGACTATGCATACGTACTTCTTCATTCCCTAATTCGTGGAAAGACGCCAATATCCACCCAATTCCAAAGAAAGGAAGTTCCTCTGACCCCTCTGATTACAGACCAATAGCTGTCACATCTTCTCTTGGTAAGGTTTTTGAAACTGTAATTAATAAGCACATAGTTAAACATCTTGAATCCAACAACTTAATTAGTGATAGACAATATGGTTTTCGCCAAGAAAGATCCACCATTGACATACTCAATCTCCTAACTCATACCATCCATCAATCAATTGACCTACATGGTGAAACTCATGCAGTAGCCCTGGATATTTTTAAAGCTTTCGACAGAGTGTGGCACCGTTCCCTGTTGTCAAAAACTCCCTTGCTATGGACTAAACTCTTTTGTTCCTTTGATTTCCTCATATCTCAGCAATACAAAAATAAGAGTAAAAGTAGATGATGTATATTCCATTTTCCACTCAGTTAACGCCGGCGTACCGCAGGGATCAGTTCTGGCACCAACCTTGTTCCAAGTTCATATTAATGATCTCTTATCTGTCACCCACAATCCTACCCATTCATATGTGGATGACTCAACACTTCATAGTTCATTCACACTCAGACATCCATTTGATATCTCTAACTCTCACCTCAGTACAGCAATCTCTTTAAATCAAGACTTATCTGCGATTAGTGAATGGGGACAAAACAACCTTGTCTCATTTAATGCCAGTAAAACAAAATATATACAATTTACTAATAGGCAGGTATTGCCAGAATCGTATATTACTGTGCCTTCAATGCTACAAATATTCCCATTTCCAAAAGTACTGAAATTCTCGGCATCTCGCTTAACAATACCCTCAGCTGGACCTCTCATGTCAGATCACTTGCTAAAACAGCCTCAAAGAAACTTGGATTATTGTACAGAGTCCGTAACTTCTTCACTGATGAGCAGTTAGTTATAATTTATAAGAGTCATGTGCGCTCTCAGCTTGAATACTGCTCACTGTTGTGGTTTGAAGGTAGTTTTTTTTTTTTTTTTTCTTTTTTTTCTTTTAATGCGAGGAAGAACGAACCAAACGCCATGAGCCCACAGTTACAGTTCCCTCCAATAGAAAAACAAATTACAATAGAGAGCCAAATTCAAGATCCGATCATTTTGAGATGCCTGGACACACTGCGTTTGAAAGACCGGAGATCATAGGCAGCAGGAAATACAGACAGAGGGAGACAGTTCCAGAGCTGACCTGTTGCATAAATGAAAGACTGGGAGTAACGGTTAACTCTTGCATTAGAGAGTTGGACAGAAAAGGGATGAGAGTTTGCTGCCAGACGGGTGCTACGCGCCCGTCGTAGAGGTGGAGGAATGCAAGCAGACAGTTCAGAGAAGCAGTGACCATTAAAGTAGCGATAGAAAAGAGATAAAGATGCAACAGTGCGGCGAAGAGACAGAGGTTGAAGGGAGTCAGTAAGAGGAGGAGAGTTAATGAGACGAAAAGCCTTTGACTCCACCCTATTGAGAGGAGCTGTATGTGGGGAGCCTCCCCACACATGAGAGTTGTACTCCACACAGGAGCGGATAAAACCTCTGTATAGAGTCAACAATTGTGCAGGGGTAAAGAAAGAGCGGAGTCGGCTTAGCACACCCAATCTCTTGGAAGCAGATTTTACAAGAGATGTAATATGATCTTTCCAAGATAAGTCACAAGTAAATGAAACCCCAAGCATGTTCAAGGATGATGCAGGATTAAGCTGAATATTATTAAACATTAGTGGGTATACCTGTGGAAGATTTTGTCGGGTTGACAGGTGTAAGAACTCTTAGATGCATTAAAAACAACCATATTATTTTTACCCCAGTCAGAGATACGAGCCAAGTCAGACATTAGGTGTTCCATAGGCTCATCCCTTGTTTGTTGAAGTAACTGTTGAGATGGGCGTTGCAGGAACCGAATGGAAAGGTGAAGGGTGGAGTCATCAGCATATGAGTGGATAGGGTTAGATGTACAGCTTAGAAGATCATTGATGAATAAAATGAAGAGAGTAGGTGATAGGACAGAGCCCTGAGGAACACCACTGTTGATAGATCTAGGAGAAGAACGATGGCCTTCTACAACAGCGGCTATAAAACGACAAGAAAGGAAGCTAGAGATGAAGGCACAGATAGAAGGATAGAAACCATAGGAGGGCAGTTTGGAAATTAAAGATTTATGCCAGACTCGATCGAAAGCCTTTGAGATGTCAAGTGCAATGGCAAAGCTTTCGCCAAAGTCCCGAAAGGAGAATGACCAAGAGTCTGAAAGGTAGGTAAGAAGATCGCCAGTGGAGCGTCCCTGACGGAACCCGTACTGACGATCGGAAAGAAGGTTGTGATAGGAAAGATGCCTTAAAATTTTTCTATTGAAAATTGACTCGAAAACTTTTGAAATACAGGACGTTAAAGCAATTGGACGATAGTTGAAGGGTTGGGAGTGGTCACCCTTCTTTGGGACTGGCTGAATGAGAGCAAACTTTCAGCAAGAAGGAAAGGTACAAGTTGACAGACAAAGGCAAAAGAGTTTGCCTAGGCAGGGTGTAAGCACAGAAGCACAGTTCTTGAGAACAACAGGAGGGACCCCATCAGGCCCATATGCCTTGTTAGTACTGAGGCCAGTAATGGCAGAAAATACATCAACTGAAGAAATTTTAATGTCAGCCATGAGGAAGTCAGAGGGGGGAAGAGATGGAGGAACAGCACCGGAATCGTCTAAGGTGGAATTGGAGGAGAAAGTCTGTGCGAAGATATCTGCTTTATCAGTAGAAGAAATAGCTACAGAACCATCAGAGTAGAAAAGAGGAGGGAAGGATGATGAGGTAAAGTTGTTAGAAAGATTTATGGCAAGGTGCCAGAAGAAGCGGGAAGAATTCGAGTTGGAGAGTTGAGAGCATTTAGTATGGATGAAATTATTTTTAGTAGAGCGAAGAACAGACTTAGCACGATTCCGGGCAGAAACGTAAAGATGATGTGATTTAGGGGTGGGTTGGCTCCGGTACCTTTTGTAGGGCCTCTCCTTGTTGCGGACAGCATTAGAACAAGCGTGATTAAACCAAGGCTTTCTTGCGTTAGTCAAAGGATATGAGAAAGGAATATATGCTTCCATGCCCGAGAGAATAACCTCCGTAATGCGCAAGGCACACTCAGATGGCTCCCGGCCATGGAAGCAATAATCATTCCAGGGAAAATCAAAGAAGTACTGCCTGAGGGCCTCCCAGTCCGCGGCTCCAAAATGCCACAGACGACGTTTCCCTGGAGGGTCCACAGGCCGTACCGGAGTGATAGGACAGGTTAAGGTAATAAGGTTGTGATCGGAGGAGCCCAACGGAGAGAAAAGATTAACAGAGTAAGCAGAAGGATTAGTTGTGAGGAAGAGGTCAAGTATGTTGGGGCTCTCTCCAAGGCAGTCAGGGATACGGGTAAGGTGCTGTACAAGCTGCTCTAGGTCATTAAGGATAGAAAAGATGTAGGCTTGTTCACCAGGTGGATCCGTGAAAGGAGAGGAGAGCCAAAGGTGGTGGTGAACATTGAAATCTCCTAGAATGGAGATTTCAGAGAAAGGAGAAATGGATAGAATGTGTTCCATCGTACAAGTAAGATACTCGAAGAATTTTTGATAGTCAGTAGAATTAGGGGATAAGTAAACAGCACAGATATATTTAGCCTGAGAATGACAGGAAAGCTGAAGCCAGAGTGTAGAGAATTCAGAAGAATCGAGTTCAGGAACACGAGAGCAAGATAAGTCGTTGCGTATATATACACAACAGCCACCTTTGGCTTTGAAATGAGTATAAAGTAGGAGGATACAGAGAAGGGTTTGCTGTCAGTTGCCTCAGACAGCTGAGTCTCCGTTAGAAAAAGAAGGTGAGGTTTAGAGGTGATGGCGACCATCATCCACTTACTTGATGTAGTGCTGCCTGCTTCTTCCTTAGCCTTTATCATTCTTTTTCTGTGCCTGCCCTCCTCCCTTCCAATTTCTCCCATCTTTCCTGTCACTTCTTAGTGTTTTTCTTTCCTTTACAAGTGGCCTTACATTGAGTGACAAGCCAAATGGTTTCCTGTAAGCCAAGAAACCATTTATAACGCTGGGTGGTAACCATATAACCAAACCATACGTGCTCCCTACATGTCAGCAAGTGGGTTGGTGGAGGGTTAGTGCCCCTCCCCGTAAAACAAATAACTCAAAGTCAAATGGCCACCCCTTATGGGATTATGGCGTCTGGCAATAGATAGATAGACAGATAGTTGTGGAGCGGATGTGGAGAGGTTGCATTAAAACAGGTAGACAAAATTCAGAACAAAGCTGTTAGAATTATTAATAACCCTGCTATTACTAATAAACTACCTCCCCTACAAGTAAGAAGGAATGTTGCCTCCCTTGCGTTATTTACAGATATTTCTACAGCAATTGCTCAGACGAAGTTGCGTCCATGGTGCCACCTCTCCATGCCTTCCCTCATGCTACACGGGCAGCTGGCAGCGCTCATGACTGGAATGTCACTCAGCCATACTGCAGAACTTCTGCCTATCAGAATTCTTTCATTCCTCGAACTGCCTCTCTATGGAACTCGCTTCCCCAGAGTTGTTTCCCTCCAGACTTCAACCTACTGCTGTTCAAGTCTAACTGTTACAGATATTTTATGAACAGCAGACACCAGTAATCTGGTGCATGGATTTGTTTTTTTTTTCATTAATTTGTTTTTCCTTCCTCTGTTCTGTTATTTAAAAAAAAATGTACAAAGGAGCTTGGGCTACGGTGCGAGTGTATGGTGAGCTGAGTGAGTTCTTTGATCTCAATGTGGGACTGAAACAGGGTTGTGTGGTCTCCATGGCTGTTTAATATATACATGGATGGGGTTGTAAAGGAGGTGCAAGACAGGGCAGTGGATGTGGGGATGGCTCTAATGAATGAGGGTGAGATTTGGAAGATTCGTGTTGCTGTTTGCTGATGATACAGTATTGTTGAGTGAAGATGAATGGGAGTTGCAAGGTTTGGTGAATGAATTTGGGGCAGTGTGTAGGAAGAGGAATCTGAAAGTTAATGTAAACAAGAGTAAAGTTATGGTGTTTGAGAGGAATGAAGTCCCACAATGTACAGTGAGGTTGGATGGTGAGGATATGGAGAATGTGAGTGCATTCCAGTAATTGGGTAGTGTAATGAGTAAGGATGGAACTTTGGGGGATGAAGTGCGTGAAAGGGTACAGCAGGGAACGAAGGTTGTTGGTTCACTGAAAGCAGTGATGAGAAATAGGGAGGTGGGTATGGAAGTTAAGACGTCACTGCATGATAGTATTGTGATCCCTACCCCGATGTATGGAAGCGAGGCGTGGACTTTGCAAGAGGGGAACAAGTCAAGAGTGAGAGCAATGGAAATGAGTTACTTGAGAGGAGCATGTGGAGTGACATGGAGGGACAGGTTGACGAATGAAGAAGTGAAGGAACGTTGTGGGGTGGATGTGGTTGAGAAGATTACGAGAAATACACTGAGGTGGTTTGGACATGTGGAGAGAATGGAGAATGAACGACTGACAAAGAGGGTGTATGTAGGTGAGGTGGAGGGAGGGGTAGACTGAGGATGTGGTGGAGGGATGGAGTTGAGAGGTACAGTATATGAGGGAGGAGGGAGTGAGTTGGGGGAGGGTAGTCAAATGGTGGGTGACAGAGCAACTTGGAGGGGTTTTGTTTGCGGCCGCCCTTTGAGGGATTAAAGCGTCGGGCTATAGATACTGGTAGATAGATAGAATAGCTACAAGGGGTGGGAAAAGTACCGTACATCATATCCCATAGTCCACGCGTGTTAACCTGGTGTTTATGGGAATTTTATCTGAAATTCAGCACTGTATGTAAGAAAAACAGTAACTTTAACTAAGCGGCCACTAGCAGGCATGCCTTTATCAAGGTCTCCCAACTCCGTACTTAATCAACACAGATTTGGCTTCATGGTCATTTCTCAGATAAGGTAGCAATGTTAAGTGAGGCCCCTGTACTGTAGGATCTTGTGACTCCTTCTCACCTGAATACAAATTGTCTGGCACAAGCTGGCACAGACGACTGTACCACAGCTGCCCTAACCATGATGGGGGGAGGAAGTGGGGTTATGGTGATAATACTGACATTCTCAGTCAAAAGATATTAGCTGGCATTAGCATGAATACAATAATACTGTATTAAGGGTTGTCTTCACCATAAGATGTTAAATGTTTCTCGATAACCAATGTCCACATAAAATTCTGGTAGAACAGGATCCATACACACACCTACAAAAGGAAGTTCTTATATTACATACTGGTATGAATTTTTCCTTAAGTCCACCATGCTGTGGTGCTACTGTCAGATGGTTTTATAACCCCATCATTCTGGTGATGTACAGTATTTTTATTAATTCTTGCTAGTCTACTTATCTACTGTATTAACTATAGACAGATGCCATAATCCCATCAGGGGTGGCTATTGGCCTTTGAGTTAGTTGTTTTACAGGGAGGGACCGTAACCCTCCCCCAATCCACCTGCTGACATGTAGGGAACACGTGGGTTGGATATATGATTACCACCCAGTGCTGTAAAATGTTTCCTGGCTTACAGGTTTGTCACTCAATGTAAATCCACCTGAAAAAGGAAGAAGAGTAAGAAAAAGTGACAGGAAATTTTGGAGAAACAGGAAGAGAGGGGGGGCAGACACAGAAAAAGAATGATAAGGGAGAAGGAAAAAGAAGGCAGCACTATATCAGTCAACTTTATTATGTTTCAGCCAGACCTCTCATGGCAAAATGGATTGAAGAGGTTTGTTCCTATCCTCATTCACTACCAACTTCCTCCTAAGATGAACTCCTCCTGGGATGGCAATAATAAACAAGAACAAAGTTGACTGGATTCAATGAGTTATGAGTGGCTGCACATCCTAACAGGGTTAACCACTTCACTCTGATGACTACCATAATTATTTCACTCCTGCTGCACACATTATAAATGATCTGTTGTACTCAGTTTGGGTGAGATTCAGAGTATATATATATATATATATATATATATATATATATAAATATGTCTATCTATATCTATCTATTGCCAGACACCATAATCCCTTAAGGGGTGGCCATTTGACTTTGAGTTATTTGTTTTAAGGGGAGGGGCACTAACCCTCCACCAACCCACTTGTTCACACGTAGGGAGCACGTATGGTTTGGTTATATGGTTACCACCCAGCGTTCTAAATGGTTTCTTGGCTTACAGGAAACCATTTGGCTTGTCACTCAATGTAAAGCCACCTGTAAAGGAAAGAAAAGCAATAAGAAGTGAAAGGAAAGGTGCGAGAAATGGGAAGAGAGGAGGGGAGGCACACAAAAAGAATGATAAAGGCTAAGAAAGAAGTAGGCAGCACTACATCAAGTGAGTGGATGATGGTCGCCACCACCTACCACCGTATATATATATATATATATATATATATATATATATTATATCTATCTATCTATCTATTGCCAGACGCCTCAATCCCGTTTGGGGTGGCCACAAACAAATCGCCTCCAAGTCACCCTGTCCCCCGCCATTTCACTGCCCTGCTCCCAACTCACACCCCCCTCTCTCATATACCTCTCCACCCCATCCCTCCATCTCATCCTCGGCCTCCCCCTCCCTCTTCCCCCCTCCACCTCACTCACATACACTCTCTTCATCAGTCTCTCACCCTCCATCCTCTCCACATGGCCAAACCACCTCAGTGTGTTCCTCATAACGCTTCCTATCACATCCACATCCACACCACAACGCTCCTTTATATCCTCATTCGTCAGACTGTCTCTCCACGTGACTCCACATATACTGTACTGTATATATATATATATATATATATTATATATATATATATACAGTATATATATATATATATATATATATATATATATATACCTAAAACCTAGTATTAGCCTATATATATATATATATATATATATATATATATATATATATATATATATATATATATATATATATATATTCACAGTACCATATATATATATGATATACACACACACACACATATATATATATATATATATATATATATATATATACCGGCAAGGTTAATGTGGGCTACATGTAATTCTTGCAGTTTAAATATCTCTCATTAGCTAAATATCCAGTACCTATCCATAAATACCAAGAATATAAAACAAATACAGTACATCATTTTGGCACAGGGGAGAATGTTAACCTAGAGATGAATTTAGCCTAGACCAGGAGCTATATTTACTTCTTATGCTGTGAACAAGACTGCACCTGGGTTCAAATCCTTGTGCAAGAACCCGGCATCACTTGACTCTGGTGTCCATCCACCCTTTGTGGTTGGTATGTAAAATGAGTACCAAAGATAACACTTAGGGGAGATAATTTAAGCACAGTAACCTAGATGCAGTGACTTTTATATCCCAGGATAGTTGGTGCATAACCCTGCCACAGACTCAAGGCCTTCCCCATTTGTACTTAAGGAGAGAGTTAATTCTCTCTCTTTCTCTCTTCAAGGAGGTATGGTGTTGCAGTGGACCTAATATGGAGAATGACTGAGCATGGTGTTCTAGAAGGATACTACCGAGTAACAGCTAATCACATTTTGAGCCAAACAGAAGCTTAATCTTCCATGATTATCTGCTAAATATTATTGCAAATCCCTACCAGATTCTAAAGGACATGGCAGCATATATGGCAAATGGCAACATTCACCAGATATTAACACAAACAATACATGTCACCCAACCCAAACCTACCTAAGACCTAGTATTAGCCTATATGTCATTTTTACAAAGGGCTGGAAATCAGTGTGTAACTCAGTAACAGCAAGAAGTTTCTGGGCTAACCTACAAGTTAACGTACCTAAAAGGAACATAATAAAAAAAATAGGTATAATTGGAAAATGTCAATATTGCACATCAGTGCACCTAACACTATAATTACTGTATGCAACTTATATCCCATAACAAATACTAATGCATATGCAGAAAATTAGTCCATTCTGGTAACTCATTTAAACATTAGATTCATGTATTTATCCTAAAGTCCAGGTTACCTGTATTTTAATCAAAAGTTCCTGGCCTTAGTTATCTTGCAGAACATACAAAAATCTCCAAATTTTAGGATAAACTATAATTAAAGCATTATTTAATATCCAGTTCTACCATACATTAACCCAATGAACACTTTTAAACCTCCTGGCCGATGTTAATTTGCAGTAGTTATATGGACAAACTGCTATAACGTACAGCTATGTAAGTCAGCCACTGTACCAACACTGTAAACGAACAACAGTACAACCACATCCTCTGCCACTGCAGTACTTTGCATTCTTGGCACATAAACAGAAATGCTCAACCTCTCGTGAAAATCGTACAACCCGTTCCTCAACCCCTTGCTTCATTGCAACAGAGGCAATCTTATGGAATACTATGGGGAAGTCATTAATCTCCCAAGCGCTTCCGGATTCTTTTGACAATGTTGTTTTGTTTTCCACAGTGGCAACCTTCTTTTGTCACGGTAAACAGTCGCCTTGCCTCATATGTCACGGTAAATCACTCACCTCTCTCTCCCTCTGCTTAGGCCAAATATATTCTCGCACCAGCAGCAGGTCGTCCTAGCTTACTGTTACCACCATCACCACTATCCACTGGCCCAGGGAACATCACAACAACATCACTCCACTAGTACCCCTCAATCTCAGCTGTTGAGTGGGGCCTTTCTGAAGTCTGCCCGCTCCTTCATGGCTCCTGCTCAGCGTTGCAAATTCAGCGTGGCTAGCTTCAGATTGATGAACATATACGGTCCCATGTCGTAACTGGGATTTGTTTCCCATGGCCGCCGAGGGAATGAAGACACAATCTTCCCATGTATCTCGTCATTCCCACAAAAACATCTTAGTTACGAGAGGAAACTTACCGGTTTCCTGTGGAAAGAACATGATAAGAGTTCAGGATCATCCCGTGTTTGTTCTTCCTGCGAAACAAAGATGAGTTACGACAGAGAATCTAAGGACTCAATTGTAGATATGGTATATTCCAGAATCTCACCCCATATAACCCTTTCAGCTGTGGATGGAGAGGGACGTCTTCACGTGGTGGCAGTGATATGCTCAAACACATAAGGCGGGATACATAATAGCAATTACTGCCAGTTTCCTGTCTAACTTAGGTTTTGATTTGCAGGAGGGACACCACTCATCACCCTCTTCCTCTTCCCTAACCCCCACTCTGCTATCTCCACTCATTCTATCCCGCTCACGTAACTCTTTCCTCTTCCTCCCTCTCTCAATTTACGCACACAATCGATCCTCATTCACACTCACACACTCACTCATACACTGTAATTCACTCCTAACTCACTCAGTGACTCACTCAATTCCCACCCCCACACTCAATCACACACACTCTACACACTCACTACACATTCACTCACATAAGCCCCTCTCAATCGTTCATTTGCCACTCTCATCCTCCACTCATGCACGCACGCACTCACTCGCTCACTCTCCACTCCCCCAGTCGCTCTCTCCCCGCACACTCTCATTCATTCACTGGCCACTCATTTATTCGTTCACATAACCCCTCATTCCCACTCACTCACTCCCGACGCACTAGCTAATTAACTCCTCATTCATTCACTCTCCCCGTTAACCCATTCTCTTACTCTCCACTCGTTCACTCACTCACTGTCTCATTTTCACTCATTCAACATGCTCACACACACACACACACACACACACACACACACACACACACACACACACACAGTCTTGCACCGTTTGAAAATGTAAGCTCAGTTAATTAATCGAAAAATGCCGGGACAATTTAATGACTTGGAGTGACACCGTAGAGATGTCATATTTTTTTCCACTTAATTATCATACCCTAAACTTGCCATCTCTCCATCTTGAATGCAACAAGATATTAAAGCTATGCTAGTCATGAAGAAGTGTTATGGAATAGAAGTTAGTCTTACGCTGCCACTTAGCTACGGGAAATTTGCCACAAAAGGACGAAAATCTCCGCCAGGTTAAGGTGGACGAACTACAGAATGTTCTCATGATCTCGTGTGTTATTTAATTTTAATATCGACAGACTGCATAAATAAGACATAAGAGGTTATTAACACGCCTTAAGTAGAAATAAGCTGTAAAAATTAATGTTTGATAAGCTCAGGTTCACAAGACTCAGCCCAGGTACACAAAACCATATATATATATATATATATATATATATATATATATATATATATATATATATATATATATATATATGAGGGAGAGAAAAAATAATGCTGAAGTTTCTGGAGTATTACTAACTGCTGACAAATTCATTCGAATAAATCTAGATTCAATACCGCTGGCCATCAAAATTTGTCACTAGATGGACGCACATATATCTAAATAGCACTAAAATGGCAACTTTTTGTGCTGCTGGCTCTGTATGTATCAATGATGTTGACCAGGTTGCAGGATATGTAAGTCTTCGAAATAATTTACTATAATATCTTTTTGTTTTAGTGCTTTTTCACTTGAATATTCGCACCAGTAACCTGAAAGTTTGTAACTACTGATCTTGGGCCCTGGGATGAAAGCTGCCATCCGTCTTCACAAAACTGTGCTTTCAAGAAAGGTATTGGGAAGTCGCTCAACATTAAAATCTCCATAAGACAAAATTGCTCGATTGTTGCTAAACTCAAGTTCCCCAAGTAGGATAAAATATATATCTCAGATCTAGCGCTAACTCCGCTAAATTGGCAACGCTATTTGTGATGCAGTCATATTCAATTATTCGCTGTTATCAATGAGAATATCCATTTAATGCCACCTCTTCAGCTTCTAAAAAGAGAATATGGTGACTGGGTGAAAGTAGATATGTACGAAAATGAATAACAAATGAAATGGTTAAAAATAAGCGAAGATGTCTTAAATTTTTGGAACAGCATGTCCGATACTATCAAGGAAGAACAAGCACTAGCGCCCTTTGTAAATTGCGTCTTACATGATATTTACCGTAATATCTACCGTAATACTAGATCATATTGTAGCTGATTAGAGAGTTCCCTTGCGGCTTTCTTCATCGTTTATGTATGTATATGGTACGGTATTCATATTCGAATGTGTAGTGTTTGTATCAGTTTAATGTCATTGCTTGCATCATTAACATATACATGAGAATGTTGCGTAATAGGAAAAAAAAACATCGCTCAGGAACATGTATTACGGTATTTCCCTAGCCAGAGGGATAGAGTACAGTTTATTGATGAATGTTTTTGTTTATATTTGCTACCCCCAGACGATTTATTGACTGTTGGGAGAATATTGTACGGGCCAATGAAGAGTTTCATTTAGCCATGCCCTCTAGCCAGGAAAATCTATTCTGTGATGAATTACATCGTCTGAAGAACTGCAAGATTAAAAGGGAATGCGTCAGCCTATCTTGGTTGAAGTGGTTAAACTCAGTGGAGGAAACACAATCGATCTTGCCAGTTTTATTACACTCGCGCTTGCAAAGCGAGAGCTGGTGTTTTGAGCGTGCGCGCGCGAAAGTGTGTGTGTGTGTGTGTGTGTGTGTGTGTGTGTGTGTGTGTGTGTGTGCCAAATAATTAAAACAGTTTTGATCTGTTGTGGGTCAAACCTGGTGAATAAGTTGAGGATCACCCAAGAGGCTGATCTACTGCTTTTGAGAACAACAGACTAAACATCAAGGTTATATGGCCAGACGAACTTAATACTTTGTGGTTTGTTGTGGAAGGATTAAGTTTAAAACAGGTAGAAAGATTCAATTTTGAAAGCAGTCAGAGATAAAGGTCGCAAGGAAAGGTCAAAGGTCAAAGTCACAAAGCCAACTCAAACCGTTCTGGTTTTGATCTGAACCAAAGTTGGTGGAAGGGTTAAGGCTTGGTCAACACTGAAGGGAATCGATTTTGAGTAAGCAGTCGAAGGTTTGGGCCAGGTCAAAGATTCGTCCCTTAGGCTGCGTCCAAACCAAATGCTTGCTGGTGTGGGCGGGTGCGGGTGGGTGAGGGTGGGTGTGGGCGGGAGTTTTGCATCGCTTGATCACATACAGGTGGCCTCAGTGGACGCGGGCGGGTGCGGGAGAGAATACGGACCCAGAACGTTTACTGGTTTCAACGAAGCAGGGCGTAGGCGTTGCATACACTGAATACTCCCCCCCCTTCCCCCCCCCTTTTTTTTGTTGCAGCCATTAGGAGATTTTATTCAACGCAAGGCAGATTTTTTCAAACTAATGGGGTTACATGTAGTCATTATTAACTACTTTTTTTTTTTTTTATCCCCCTAAATGCAAGGAAGAGGGAACCAAAGGCCAGAAGCCCGCAAGTTTGTGCCCTCCAAGAGAAAAATAAACACAAAATATCAGACAGCCCCTAACATCACCCAACTTACATCATTCTTCAAACTACCATACCATTTGAGCACACTCTCTTCGGCCCTACTGTCAAAATACTTTCAAAATCCACGTCTTTACGAATCACATGGTACGCACTTCACATATGCTTGTCAGTAATCCCATTTCCACTGCCCTTACTCATGACTTCTCGTTCTTCTGCCACACTAAAATCACACACCCATGCCTTAATGTGGGCAATCAAACACCTTTATGAAATCCTCCTGCAGCCTCCACACTCATGTCTGTTTAGCCTTGTCTGTTTAGGATCAAGACCCTCAAAGCACCAACCACTTTCATCCTTGTGTTGCTCTACTTTGCACTTCCTTTGCGTATTTATTTTTCTCCTATTGGACCAGAGAAAAGGTAAATTCACTTGCCAATTCAGGTCTCTCTCCATTCACCATCACATCACACTGGGAATCAGCTTCTCTTTAAACAAACATCACTTTCCTCTTGTTAAAATTATCAAATCTCGACGACCATAGATCTCAATAAAGCACCGTCCGCAATCCTCGCTTATTATCAACAAGCAACACTTATTTGCATACATTAGAGTTATATCATCATCTACCATTCATTACCATAGCTCTCTCTCTCTCTCTCTCTCTCTCTCTCCAAAACTTGTTCTTACTTTTCAATACCCCTTTTCTCTCTCTCTCTCTCTCTCTCTCTCTCTCTCTCTCTCTCTCTCTCTCTCTCTCTCTCTCTCTCCATAACTTGTTCTTCTCAGTACCCCATGTTCTCTCTCTCTCTCCCCCCCTCTCTCTCTCGCTCTCCACACACACACACACACACACAGACCAGTACACTGAAGAGGCAAGTTGACACCACACATCTCGCCTCAATCCAACCCTGATCTCTAACCACTCACTCAATGCCCCCCCACCCTGCTTCAATACCCCCTTTTCCCTAACACAAGTTTCATCAATATCATCAAAACTCTCACCAATATTCACAGGATCCCTCAGTGCCATAAACACCTTACAGTCCTCTTCACAAGCTTTCTCCACTGCGTGTTTCACTTATTTACTCCTCACATCCCCAACCATTCCTAAAGCCACCTTGCCCGTACCTCAGCAGATATTTCGGTGCATTCCGTACCTTCTCTAGCATTATTCTTCCAAAGGCCTCTTGTACAACCCTCAGCAGCTGTATAGTTTGATACTTTTCCCACTATTTCGATCACCCTTTTCTCTGTACGAAACCTAATCACAGACTTCTTCGCTCTACCAGTACAGTTGCAGTCATCCAATCTTTCTTACATATTTGCAGGTGACACTAATAATCTCTTTTCACTCTTAATCATCTCTACATACACCTCATCGACACCTGCTGCCTTCGTATTTTTCAGCCTCTACACAGCATTCCTCACTAGTGTCAATGTCACAGTTCTGGCACCAAATAATTTCGTTTATAGCTTCAAGTTGGCTGACAAGTTAGTGGTTACCTTTTGCTTTCAGTACCTGAGTAGGCTACTTTATGAACATGATACTTTTGTACATTTACTTGAGTACAATCACCTCATGATACTTTTAATTTAGCGAATAACATTTTGTCAATGTTATAATACTCTAACCTCAGCAACGAAACTGGGTACTTTTGACAACTCTGGCATAGAGACGGAACATATAAGGTGAGAAGGAGAGAGAAGAGAAGGCTTAGATCTAATGCCTGTCAACTGCACTAAGGTAATGACGTTTAATAACCATTTGCTATAATTAAGGCAGATAATAATTTTCGTTATGCTCATATCGCGCCACAATTGACCGAGTGGATAGTGTCGCTGCGAAGCTGCCGGCCTTTTAGCGTCAGTGTTCGAACCTGGTGAGGGCAGCTGATATCACTGGACTCGGGTGCCCATCAACCCTATATGGGCTGGTAGGTAAATTGAGTACCCAGGGTAACACATAATGAAGGAAACTGTGGTAACCTCCACGAAGCAGTGACCTTGCACGAGTATCCAAGGATATTGGGTGAACAGCCCGTCACAGGCTCAAAGGCCTCACAACATCTGCCGCCACCTTTACCTTATCACATGTTTGTATCTTCCGCTAGAATACGACACACAACAGTCAAATGAGAGTCAGGGGAGGAATTCTAAAACATATTTATGATCGATTCCCCGTCGTAACTTCCTTATGTTTTTACCGAACTACATATACAAGGGAACATTGTGCACTCATTCCCTGATCGCCTCGTAGAAAGCAGTTATAACCTGCTGGAATTGTCGTCTCGTAACTAAGATTTATTTGTAAAGTTAGAACAAGAGACAGAGGTTCAACAGCCACTCGTCCTTGTAAATCAAAATCGTAGTTAAGACAGGGAATGAAGTGTGTTTGTGTGACGGGGAATTGATCTTATGCGCGTTTGTGTGACAGAGAATTGATCGTAAGTGTGTTTGCGTGACGGGGAAGTGATCGTAAGTGTGTTTGCGTACCTTAACCATATTCTTGAGTGAAGAGAAACAGGGAAAAAACAAAAAAACACAAAACCCAAGGACACGAGAGACGAATGCAAGGTGGGGGGGGGGTGGCAAAGCGTGAAGGGGTTCTTTGTCTCTTAAAACAACGCTACATATTCACACACACACACACACACACACACACAGGGGGTATTTTAGGGCGCCAAAGAAACAAACCGACTACCATAACTAAAATACACGATTAACTCCACCATATATGTTTAACAATGTATATCCCTTCATCCCACAATAGCTGTTCTCTCTCTGTCTCTCTCTGTCTGTCTGTCTGTCTCTGTCTGTCAGTCTGTCTGTCTGTCTGTCTGTCTGTCTCTCTCTCTCTCTCTCTCTCTCTCTCTCTCTCTCTCTCTCTCCTTAACCCATGAAAAGAAAAAAAAAATCCGTATCCTATGTTAAGTGGCAAAAAAAAAAAAAAATCCAGCCTATCTCCATTAGGTGACACATGAGTCTTCGAAAAACAACACATGAGAGGATACTGAGGAGCTTTGGGCAAAATAAATCGCTAAGGAAGAGGTGCTACCCAATCTCGCTACGAAATCTTCAAAAAAGGCCTTCCCTACCCAATCCCCCACTTTATTATTATTATTATTATTAACATTATTATTTATAACAGATGATTTATGGAAAGGGAGGAATAATGCAAAAATGGGCACAGGCATTCACTGAAGAGAGCTGATATTACACTTCACAAGTAAGAAATATATCCTGTCGCTAATTTTATAAGATTACTGGATATGTTAGTGACGGAGAAAAAGACGATTCCATCTCAAGAAGCACAGGTATCAGTCCCTAAAGGCTATAGGTATCTGGGCACTGGTACTGGCAGGGAAGACAAGGGACGCCTCTCTATGCAGGTGAGTGTAATTAAAATCTGTCATGAAAATGACAAATGCTTGCAAATTTTGCCAAAAAACAAAATCATAAAACATCAGCCTATGCCACTAGTTATTTCCACAGCTGTGTTACACATTCCACACAGCAGTACTGTTCAGAGAATATTTGATTGTCTAAACACCCATACCTCTGACACCTCCACTGAGAACAATCATGTTCACAAATTATTAAAACTGGTATAACACTGCTGCAGTGTTATTAGGGTACATCACATTACTAAACTTATCACAGAGGAAGCCACTGGTACTAAGGTAAGACAGCAGCTGGCTAGGTTGACTGTATTTACAATCAGTAGAAATAATTATGGAAGTATGTTTATGTATATGAAGATATGTGTAAGTAGCACTGTAGTTAATAACTAATAGATAATGGCAATATTTTACTGCATATATTGTGCTTACATACTTATGATGGCAAAATATACAGTATTTTCATATTTTGCTCTTTCCATCGACTTCAATATCATCTTTACTATCATAAGTAAACAGAAATGAGGTTACGGGGGAAATAAAGAGAAACGAATGTATATATATATATATATATATATATATATATATATATATATATATATATATATAGATAGATAGATAGATAGATAGATAGATAGATAGATATATATAGATAGATAGATAGATAGATATAAGAAACGGAATCTAAAGGTGAATGTAGGGAAGAGTAAAGTGATGGTCTTTGAGAGAGGTGAAGTCGGTGAATGTACAGCGAGGTTGGATGGGAAGGAAATGGAAAATGTGAGTACGTTTAAGTACTTGGGGAGTGTGATGAGTAAGGATGGAAGTTTGGAGGGTAAAGTGCTTGAAAGGGTACAACAAGGAAGAAAGGTTCCTGGTTCCTTGAAAGCAGTGATAAGAAACAGGGAAGTGAGCATGGAAGTGAAAAGTTACATTTTTCTTTTTTATGTGAGGAAGAAGGAACCAAAGGCAATGAGCCCACAAAACTGTTCCTTCCAAGAGAAAAACAAAATACAAGAGAGAGCCAAATTCAAGATCCGATCATTTCGAGATGCCTGGACACACAGCGTTTGAAAGACTGCAGATCATAGGAAGCAGGAAATACAGACAGAGGGAGACAGTTCCAGAGTTGACCTGTTGCATAAATGAAGGACTGGGAGTAACGGTTAACTCTTGCATTAGAGAGTTGGACAGAAAAGGGATGAGAGTTTGCTGCTAGACGGGTGCTACGCGCACGTCGTAGAGGTGGAGGAATGCAAGCAGACAGTTCAGAGGAGCAGTGACCATTGAAGTAGCGATAGAAAAGAGATAGAGATGCAACAGTGCGGCGAAGAGACAGAGGTTGAAAGGAGTCAGTAAGAGGAGGAGAGTTAATGTGGCGAAAATCCTTTGACTCCACTCTATCGAGAAGAGCTGTATGTGGGGAGCCTCCCCACAAATGAGAGTTGTACTCCACGCAGGGGCAGATAAAACCCCTATATAGAGTCAACAATTGTACAGGGGTAAAGAAGGAACGGAGTCGGCTTAGCACACCCAATCTTTTGGAAGCAGATTTTACAAGAGATGTAATATGATCTTTTCAAGATAAGTCCCAAATAAGTGAAACCCCAAGTATGTTCAAGGATGATGCAGGATTAAGCTGAATATTATTAAACATTAGTGGGTATACCTGTTGAAAATTTTGTTGGGTTGATAGGTGCAAAAACTGAGTCTTTGATGCATTAAAAATAACCATATTATTTTTACCCCAGTCAGAGATACGAGCCAAGTCAGACATTAGGTGTGCCATAGCCTCATCCCTTGTTTGTGGAAGTAATTGCAGAGATGGACGTTGCGGGAATCGAATGGAAAGGTGAAGGGTGGAGTCATCAGCGTATGAGTGGATAGGGTTAGATGTACAGCTTAGGTCATTGATGAATAAAAGGAAGACGGTTGGTGATAGGACAGAGCCCTGAGGAACACCACTGTTAATAGATCTAGGAGAAGAACGATGGCCTTCTACAACAGCGGCTATAGAACGACCAGAAAGGAAGCTAGAGATGAAGGCACAGACAGAGGGATAGAAACCGTAAGAGGGCAGTTTGGAAATTAAAGATTTATGCCAAACTCGATCGAAAGCCTTTGAGATGTCAAGTGCAATGGCAAAGCTTTCGTCAAAGTCCCGAAAGGAGGATGACCAGGAGTCTGAAAGGTAGGTAAGAAGATCGCCTGTGGAGCGTCCCTGACGGAACCCATACTGACGATCAGAAAGAAGGTTGTGATAGGAATGATGCTTTAAAATTTTTCTGTTAAGAACAGACTCGAAAACTTTTGAGATACAGGATGTTAAAGCAATTGGATGATAGTTAGTGGGTTTGGAATGGTCACCCTTCTTTGGGACTGGCTGAATGAGAGCAAACTTCCAGCAAGAAGGAAAGGTACACGTTGATAGACAAAGGCAAAAGAGTTTGCCTCGGCAGGGTGTAGGCACAGAAGCACAGTTCTTGAGAACAACAGGAGGGACTCCATCATGCCCATATGCCTTATTAGTATTGAGGCCAGTGATGGCAGAAAATACATCAGCTGAAGAAATTTTAATGTCAGCCATGAGGAAGTCAGAGGGGGGAAGTGATGGAGGAACAGCACCGGAATCGTCTAAGGTGGAACTGGAGGAGAAAGTCTGAGCGAAGAGATCTGCTTTATCGGTAGAAGAAATAGCTACAGAACCATCAGAGTAGAAAAGAGGAGGGAAGGATGATGAGGTAAAGTTGTTAGAAAGGTTTTTGGCAAGGTGCCAGAAGGAGCGGGAAGAATTCGAGTTAGAGTTGAGAGCATTTAGTACGGATGAAATTATTTTTAGCAGAGCGAAGAACAGACTTAGCACGATTCCGGGCAGAAACGTATAAAAGATGTGATTCAGGGGTGGGTTGGCTCCGGTACCTTTTATAGGCCCTCTCCTTGTTGCAGACAGCATTAGATCAAGCGTGATTAAACCAAGACTTTCTTGCATTAGTCAAAGGATATGAGAAAGGAATGTATGCTTCCATGCCCGAGAGAATAACCTCCGTAACGCACAAGGCACACCCAGATGGCTCCCGGCCATGGAAGCAATAATCATTCCAGGGAAAATCAAAGAAGTACTGCCTGAGGGCCTCGCAGTCCGTGGCTCTAAAGTGCCAGAGACGACGTTTCTTTGGAGGCTCTGCAGGCCGTACTGGAGTGATAGGACAGGTTAAGGTGATAAGGTTGTGATCGGAGGAGCCCAACGGAGAGAAAAGATTAACAGTGTAAGCAAAAGGATTAGTTGTAAGGAAGAGGTCAAGTATGTTGGAGCTCTCTCCAAGGCGGTCAGGGATATGGGTAGGGTGCTGTACAAGCTGCTCTAGGTCATTAAGGATAGAAAAGGTGTAGGCTTGTTCACCAGGTGGATCAGTGAAAGGAGAGGAGAGCCAAAGGTGGTGGTGAACATTGAAATCTCCTAGAATGGAGATTTCAGAAAAAGAATAAATGGATAGAATGTGTTCCATCGTAGAAGTAAGATAGTCAAAGAATTTTTGATAGTCTGTAGGATTAAGAGATAAGTAAACAGCACAGATATATTTACTCAGAGAATGACAGGAAAGCTGAAGCCAGAGTGTAGAGAATTCAGAAGAATCGAGTTCAGGAACACGAGAGCAAGATAAGTTGTTACGTATATATACACAACAGCCACCTTTGGCTTTGAAATGAGTATAGAGAAAGTAGGAGGATACAGAAAAGGGTTTGCTGCCAGTTGCCTCAGACAGCTGAGTCTCAGAAAAAGAAGGTGAGGTTTAGAGAAGGAGAGGTGGTGCTCAACAGAGCAAAAGTTAGAGGAAAGGCCACGAATGTTGCAGAAATGAAGAAGAAGAGAGTCAGACAGTGGTTCCAGGCATCTTGAGTCGTCACCGGGAGAGGGGCGAAAGGTGGGGGCATTAATGGTCCTCCCCCTTGGGGACTCCGAGGCTATGTTATTCGAAGCCATTTGTTATTTTCCAAATTTTGAAAAGGAAATGTAGTGTTTACTGTGCATGTAGCTTGGTGTTAATAGTTAAAGAAACTTGTATTGGAGAGCATGCTGGCCTACTCTCTGTGTTACTGAGACACTGAAAAAGTTCAGCAAAGGGGGATGGTCGGGACCTAGTCCCGAGGGCTGATGAAACGGGAGCTCCAGCTCTCCCTGTCATCAGCTTTCCATCCACCTTGGAAGTACTGCCCTGCTCGACTGGTGCTACAGTCTACTCCTCACACATGACGGTATTGTGATACCGTCATGTGTGAGGTGAAGCTTGGACGTTGTTGGAAGGACACAAGTCAAGAGTGATAGCAGTGGAAATGAGTTATTTAAGAGGAGCCTGTGGAGTCACATGGAGAGACAGGCTGACAAATGAGGATATAAAGGAGCGTTGTGGTGTGGATGTGGATGTGATAGGAAGCGTTAGGAGGAACACACTGAGGTGGTTTGGTCATGTGGAGAGGATGGAGGGTGAAAGACTGACGAGGAGAGTGTATGTGAGTAAGGTGGAGGGGAGGGGGGAGAGAGGGGGAGGCCGAGGATGAGATGGAGGGATGGAGTGGAGAGGTATATGAGAGAGAGGGATGTGAGTTGGGAGCAGGGCAGTGAAATGGCAGGGGACAGGGTGACGTGGAGGCGTTTTGTTTGTGGCCACCCCGTACGGGATTAAGGCGTCTGGCTATATATATATATATATATATATATATATATATATATATATATATATATATATATATATATATATATATATATATATATATATATATATATATATATATATATATATATATATCCCATTGGAGCCCAGTGTCCCGAGTATTGGACAGAACTGGGATTTTTCACGTCTTTATAAAGTAGGGAACCCCCGAGTGGGGACCTATGAGCTTCGCGACTATGAGCCGATAGGCGGACGGCGGTTCGCTTAGTACCCACCCAGTGCAGTGCCTCGCCCAGCACCCCTGGGATCCAATGGGATATATATATATATATTATATATATATATATATTTATATCTATATCTATCTATCTATCTACATATATACAGTACATACAGTATATTTATATTTATATCTATGTATCTATATACAGTATATATACAGCACATATATTTATATTTATATCTATAATATAAGAAAAGACTGACGAAGAGAGTGTATGTGAGTGAGGTGGAGGGGGGAAGAGGGAGGGGGAGGCCGAGGATGAGATGTAGGGATGGGGTGGTGAGGTATATGAGAGAGGGGGGTGTGAGTTGGGAGCAGGGCAGTGAAATAGCGGGGGACAGGGCGACTTGGAGGCGATTTGTTTGTGGCCACCCCAAACGGGATTGAGGCGTCTGGCAATAGATCTATCTATCTATCTATCTATCTATCTATATATACATACAGTATATTCATATTTATATTTCTATCTATCTATCTATCTATATATATATTTGTCTTACGAAACACATGTATGCAGGGAAGCAGCAGGGAAACAGAGACAGCAAGCAAAAACAGTGGAGACCAGTGCGGGTGTTTCAATATGGCGGCCGTAAGCTACACGCTCGCTGCGGATGTAGCCTCTCCACATTATAGAGGTCAGTGGGCGGGACTCTCCCTACCCTTAGGTGAGTGACACTTGAAACTGTGGCGGGATTGCATTCGCGACTTCTGCCGTCAACCGGTAAGAGGGAGGCAAAACAATGTGATTCGACAACAGCATAACATAAACATTATTGATACGCTCCCGCACAGGCACATTTGTCCCCGTCGCACGAGAGCATAACCATACCACATATTACCCACATACTAAAAGTGTGTTTATGGTGAAGATAGGACAGTTTTCTGGGTCCCTTTAATGGCCGAAACAGATCTCACAAGGACGCCAACAGAAACTGGCCCTAAAGGTGTAGGCCTATGTACAGATATTGAGTTATCTTTGGTTGGAATCGTGCATTGCTGGTGTTTGGAGCATTTATAATCTACATCACAGCCATCTAAAAAAAGAATTATATATTTCATTTCGAATAACCTTCTTACTGTTATTACTATCTATCTATCTATTGCCAGACGCCATAATCCAGTAAGGGGTGGCCATTTGACTTTGAATTATTTGTTTTGCGAGGAGAGGCACTAACCCTCCAACAACCCACTTGAGACGTAGGGAGCACGTATGGTTTGGTTATATTGTTACCACCCAGCGTTGTAAATGGTTTCTTGGCTTACAGGAAACCATTTGGCTTGTCACTCAATGTAAAGCCACCTGTAAAGGAAAGAACAGCAATAGGAAGTGACAGGAAAGATGGGAGAAATAGGAAGAGAGGGGGGCAGGCAGAGAAAAAGAATGATAAATACTAAGGAAGAAGTAGGTAGCACTACATCAAGTGAGTGGATGATGGTCGCCACCACCTACCACTAACTATTATTACCTTGACAATATTACTTTTACAATATAACCTCCATAAATTTGCCATGAGGCCTAATTTTAACCATCTGGACTAGTGACGGCCTTGTGAGATTTAGACTTGCAGGTTTTGGGGTTACAGAACAACGAATAGATGTGAAAGAAGGGGAATTATAAGAAATGTTAGGTAAAACATAGTGAAATAAGGCCTACAAGAATAAAAACAATCGGAGAGGAAAAAAAAATAAGAAATAGAAGGAACAGTTTGGAGGAAGAAAAGACTAGATGAATGAAATACAATGAAATACCGTACTTATATAGGAAGAACAGCATAATATGGAAAGACGAAAGACCCAAAGTCGAGCGATGAAAACAAACATTATGTAGAAAAGTGAGAGGTTAAATAAATTCCGTTTTCTTTTATTTACACGTCAAAGAGAATGTTATAATGCAGGGTGACTATTATGAAAAAATGAGAAGGGTTCTACGTAAAGATACTATCCGATGCTAAGACAGAGAAGGAATAAAGGAGAAGAAAGAAAGACAAGGAAGCGCGAAAGTGTTACATAGACCAAAAAGACATTAGAGTCAGTAACAGAGAAGGTATTGTAGATAGTTGTGCAGTTTCTTGTGCATTTCAACACGGAAACTACATACACAGTCTTGCGATATGCATGACGATTTCTTTGATACCTATGTGCTCATTTTCCCGTTTTTGATCGTTTCTATTTTTGGGACGGGACTGACCCCCAAGAATCATTTGGGGGGGTCACGTTCCCCACATATCGCATTACGGATGAGTTCTTTGTAAAAACATGAAAGCAGACTGTGATAAAGTCCTCCTTTCATTGTTTGGGAATTTTTAATCTGGTGAGAGGGGCTGACCACGGCTAAAAATCATGGCTGGAATATTGCATTTAATGGAAGACCTTCGGGGTAATCAGATGAACCTATAGTTTCATTCAATCTTTCCACTACTTCCGCTCGTTATTATTATTATTTTGTTGAACCGTTCTGACCACAAAGGATCATGGGGGGGGGGTCACGCTCCCAAAATTTCACACTGCAAATAAGAATCCACTGCATAATATGTGCTAAGATATCAAAGCCATTTCTGCCCTCCTTTCACTATTTCTGAGAATTTTTTATCTGTTGAGGGGGCTAACTCCCTATACATCATGTCTGGAGAAACTGTATTGTGGAAGACCTCGAAAGCAGCCCGACGACTCACCTGGGAAGTTACTTTTAAACACACACACACACACACAGGGAGTCATCAGATGCAGACGTCGGACATCGGCGCTCCGTACCAAAACAACACGGCCAGTGGCAATTACCTAAATTAGTATCTTTGAATGAGTCAAGCTCTGTACCAGGTTAGACTAAATGATTTTTCATTATTAAAAAGGTAAAGAAATAATAAGTTTAAATAAGACTGGTTCAAACAACAAAGAACCACGATGCATTGAGTCAGCTGGGTTTGTTTATACTACAGCAACACGGGGAAAGCGTGCATACTCTGTAAATACATACTCTGTTCATTTAGTATTACAAAATGGATACATATTTCAGTAAAACAAATTTGGAAAAGAAAAGGGATAAAAGTAAAAAGCAAAATGATGATTTCTACCAAGAACTGGTTGAAGTAGAGACTCACAATTGACTGGTTGAACGTGTACACAAACTAGAAATGGCTTTCAAAAATGAAATTGATGAAATAAAGAAGCAAATGCACTTGCAAAAGGAAGAGATAGAAAAACTAGGAAGGGAGGCCAATAAGAAAGACACAACCATCAGTGAACTAACAGTGGAATTGAGTACGCTTAGGCAGAAAGTGAGTGAAATGGGAAGTACAGTAGTCAATCACGAGAGTGTTATGGAAGAGTTAAAAAATGACACAGACACAATTAGACAAGCAAGCAGTCTTATGGACCAGAGCAGTGATATTGAGGAGAAGATAACACTGGTGAATGAAGCTGTGCAAAGCTACAAAAATGATGTAGAAACCACGTATGCTGAAATGGTGAAAGTAAAGAAAGACTTAGAAACAAGGGTGGAGGAAAAAAAACATTAAAAAGGAAGTGAAAAGAATAATCCAAAACAATCCAAAGTTAGTCTGAGATTCAGTAGAAATAAATAAATCAATAGTAATCACTGGTATAGAAGAGGAAGAAATTAAAAACAAGATCAGTAGAGACAAAAAGGAGATGGCAAATGTAATGAGCTTACTGAAAGAAGTATCAGAGGAAATCTGTAGTAAAGACATAGAGGAACACAAAAGGTTAGGGAAATACGAGAAAAGCAAGAGAAGACCGCTAAAGGTGACTTTCCAGAGTGTAAACACTGTGGAAGAGATACTAAAAAATGCAAAGAATCTTATGGAAAAAGAGGAGTTCAAAAATGTATGGATAAAAAGATGCCTAACACAAGAGTAACTGGAATTACTGAAAGAGAAAAGGGAGGAAGCAAAAACAAAAAATGAGGGAAGATCAGAAGAGGACAAGAAGAAATTTTTTTACAAAGTAATAGGATTGCAGGTACGAAAGTGGTACACAAAAAGGATGGAAGAAAAAGGAGGAAGTTAGTAGAACCATGTCATGACAAGTATATAAACAAGATGATAAAGTTGATGTACTCAAATGTGGATGGAATGGTATCTATATTACTAGAGATGAATGATTATGTCAGAGAAAATGAACCACAAATAATATGCCTAACTGAGACAAAATTAACACCAAGGATATCCAATGACATACTAAACTTAGAGGAATACAATATATGGAGAAGAGACAGAAATTTAAAAAAAGGAGGAGGAATTATAATATTAACTAAGAAAAATCTAAAAGTCAAGGAAATAAACCTAGATATACCATCACAAGTAGAACTGATTGCAGTAGAGATCGACACATCTGAAGGTAAAGTAATTGTAGCCAATTTGTATATGCCACCCAGATCAAACACATGGGAAAGAGACGAATATGAGGACCTGGCAGAGAGTACAATTCAGAGTATAAGATCCTTGCTACATAAAATGGAAGAGAAATCGGAAAGAATTATACTAACTGGGGACTTCAATACAAATATAAATTGGAATACTCTAGATATAAATAGCCAAGAAAGCTGTTGGGACCAAAAGCTGCTGGATCTCGTACAAGAGTTTTTCTTAACGCAACATGTGAGGGAAACCACTAGAAAAAGAATACTTGATGTACCTTCAGTGCTAGATCTAATATTTACTAGGCAAGAAAATGCCATTGACAGTTTAATATATCACCCTCCACTCGGCAAAAGCGATCATGCAGTACTAAATTATAACTTCAGGATAGCATATGACATAGTAAACAGCAATGACAGTTACAAAAAGAGCCTAAACTATAAAAAGGGAAATTATCAAGACCTAAAGAAGTATTTCTTAGAAGTTGATTGGGAAAATGAGCTTAGAGGACAAGATTTAAATGCTGTATATAAAAAATTTTGTGAATTTTATGAAATAGGAGTCCAGAAGTACATCCCACAGCACAAAGAAGCAGATAAGAAAATACAGAAATGGTTCAATACAGACTGTAAAAAATCAAAAGAAAGAAGAGATTTGTTGTGGAATAGATACAGAAGACACAATAGTGAAAGGGCGTATAATAATTACAAACAGGCAAGAAACGACTATACAAGAATAAGGAGGGAAGCCCAAAAACAGTTTGAGGAGGATATAATAAATAAAAGTAGTGATCAACCAAAGCTGTTTCACAGCTATATCAGAAGCAAAACCAAAGTAAAAGATATAATACAATCCATTACGGACGAGGGAATCACTTATACACAAGAGAAAGATATTTGTGAAGCACTAAATAAGAATTTCCAATTAGTTTTTACAGAAGAAAAAAATTTTGAGAGGGACTATGTGGAACACGCATGTCCACACATACTACCAGATATACAAATAGCAGAAAAAGTAATACAGGAGGAGTTAAGTAGATTAGACAGAGGAAAAGCAAGTGGTCCTGATGAAATTTCATGTTGGGTGTTACGAGAATGTGCAAAGGAGTTAAGTAAACCATTATTTTTAATTTTCAAGAAATCCTTGAGTCAAGGGAAACTACCTGATATTTGGAAAAAAGCAAATATACAGTAGTCCCCTTATTCAAGAGAGGAAATAGACAAAATCCTCTCAACTACCGACCAGTATCACTGACCAGTGTTGTAAGCAAGGTATTAGAAAAACTTATAAGAAAAGCTTGGGTAAATCATCTAGAAGAACACAGTATGATAACAGAAAGACAGTTTGGTTTCAGAAAAGGAAAATCATGTGTTACTAATCTGTTGAGCTACTATGACAGAGTAACAAACACAATACAGGAAAGGGAAGGATGGGTGGACAGTATCTATTTAGATTTCAAGAAAGCTTTTGACACAGTACCACACCAAAGACTTTTATGGAAGCTGTACCATCAAGGAAGAATTCGAGGCAGACTGTTTTGTTGGATGCAAGACTTTCTCATAAAAAGAGAAATGAGGACAGTACTAAGAGGAAACTACTCATCATGGAAAGAAGTGACTAGTGGAGTACCACAGGGTTCGGTGCTGGCACCAATCATGTTTTTAGTGTACATAAATGATATAAACAGTAACACTGGAAATGAGAGCTATCTGAATATGTTTGCAGATGATGCAAAAATACAAAGGAGAATTACTAGCACAGACTCTTGTAGGGAGCTACAAGAAGAATTAAATAAACTTCATGAATGGAGTAGTACATGGCAAATGGAATTCAATGTGGACAAGTGTCATGTAATCAAGTTTGGTAAAAGTGGAAAAAGACCTGATTGGGATTATAAGTTAGGAAATAAAACCCTATACACATCAGAAAGAGAGAAAGACCTAGGTGTGATTATCAATAACAGACTATCTCCGGCTGACCACATCAGCGAGAAGGTACGGAACATGTATACACTGCTTGCAAATATGAGAATAGCATTCACATACATAAATGAAGACATGCTAAGAAGGATAATAACATCATTCATTAGACCAACCCTGGAATATGCATCAACAGTCTGGAGTCCTCATCTCAAAAAGCATATAGACAAGATTGAAAAAGTTCAAAGGGCCGCTACAAGATGGATACCAAGCTTAAGGGACCTAAGCTACGACGAAAGACTAAATAAACTGAATCTACCAACACTACAGGAGAGAAGGAAAAGAGGTGACATGATAATGCTATATAAGTGCATATCAGGAAAGGAGAAAATAGACATAAATGATTACTTAACATATGGAGAAGCATCAGCAAGAGGACACTGCAAAAAACTGCATAAGAAGAGAGGTGATAAAGACGTAAGGAAATTCAGTTTCCCAAACAGAGCAATTGATCAATGGAATGCACTACCGAATGAAATAGTGTGTGCCAAAACAATTCACAAATTTAAGGATATGTACGATAAATATGGTCTAAGACACGGGACAATACGAGCTTGACTCATTCCTGTAAAGATACAATTAGGTAAGAACAATTAGGTAAGAACACACAGGCTGACTCTCCCGCAAACGGTATGGTGCGTACGTGTTGGCAAAAGTGACTGCCTGGGACCTAGCCCGGGTGGTGGTTTACCACCGTGCAAAATTTGGTTTTCCTAACATCCCTCACATAAGGACTGGCCGCCAC
>NC_136983.1:42940256-42980256 GCF_032717465.1 Coenobita brevimanus | reverse complement strand
ATTGGATGGGTTAGATTTAGCTTCCTTTAGCTTTATAACCAGCTTACATGAACTTTATAACTAGCTTTGATTAGCTTTATAAGTAACTTTCATTCCTATTATAACTAGCTTCCATTAGCTTTATAACTAGCTTTCATTAGCTTTATAACTAGCTTTCGTTACTTTTATAACTAGCTTCCATTAACTTTATAACTAGCTTCTATTAACTAAGCAAAGGCAGTCTGGGTTTACGCTCGAAAATCAATATAAAAACAAATATTATGCTTAACAGACATGCTCAATCCCTGCCACTGAAAAGAGGAGATGAAAAGACAAAAGACAGCGAATTGAAAGTCCCAGTTGATGACAAAATGGAATCATGCGAAGAACAGTAGCGAGAAGGAAGGCTTTATGTAAACTATCTGCATGAAGGATAAACCAGTCGCTGTTCTGTCCAAAGGGATGTTTATATATGAAAAACAACGTGCCCCTCCCGTTTACGCATGGGAAACGTGGTGTATGGCAAAATCCTAGGAATGAGAGTTTGGCCATGCTCGGAGAGATAAAAGGAGAGCTTCATCTATAGCGAAAGAGATGAAAATGGTGGCTATAATCACGTCCTTCGTACAACCAATAACAAAAGGGCAACCCAGAGATGGAGTGAGGGGACGAGGCAGGCACAGAACATGATGGGGATGATGAGAGTAGGCGGAGAGGGGTAACAGGCGATAGGTCAGAGGGCAAAAAGATGAGAACAGATTTTCTACCTGTAGCGGCTTATTTCACGTAGCTCAGTGGCAGAAAAAGACAAAAGTATGGTTCTACATCCTCTCCACAGCGCTTCTTCGTGACTGGCATCATACTCTAGTGCTAATCTATTGTTATAACTCAGCATTCAGGATGGGGTGGCGGCAGTTCTAGGCCAAGCTAGAGTAAAAGGGGTATAGACGATTTCATTTAGCCTTGGAGATATTTTTCCAACTGGAGAGGTTAGATACTGCACACACACACACACACACACACACACACACACACACACACACACACACACACACACATCTGACTGAATGGGTGAAACAATCCAGCCTATTCTTACTAAGTATCCTAATTAATTCCGAATGTGTGTACCTTTCCATAGCCAAATTCTGATCATAACTCCATGGCAACCTAAGAGAATGATTCGTTTATCTGTGTCCGCTTATGTGACTCAAAAAACCTATAACTAAAAATTATATATACATCAGTTCATCCTACATGCCCATTATATCGCCAATTTAACCTCAGCAATCATCATCCTCATTATCCTTACTCAAAACACGATGAGACGTTTTGATTACCCTGTCTACGCTACTTTTACTCTAACTTAGCCTAAATTTGCTATCTCTCGAACTTGAATACTGAGCTGTAACAATAGACTCACACTAGAACATAATACTAGTCACAAAGAAGTGTTCAATGATGTAGAGCTGTAGCACTGTCTTTTTCTAGTAGTGACCTCCGTGATGTAAGCTGCAGAAAGATGAAAATTTACGCCAAGTTAAGGTGAAAAGAGTAACAGCATTCGAATTTCTTTTCAGACAGGACTGCCTCCCCACCCTGTTCGCTCGCTTAAATGTAACGCTCAAATAATTTATATATGATGTCTCTGAATCAGTCCATCCTGCCTTTAGTTAATTTATCGTTACCAGTTATTATAATTATCATCCTAACCCACACAAACTGTAGAAATTGTAATAAAACACACCATTATTCACATTTGAATGCTGCCACTATGACTGTCTCCTCACCCTTTGTACGCTCGTAAATGTGACTTTCAAATATGTGAATTTTTGATAATTTGCCTCTAAACTGGCCCACTGTACATTCGTCAATAATGCAAAATAAATCTACCCATCACATCAATCATCATCAGAATCATCACAACTGAAAATAAGATGAAAATGCGATAAAATAAGTCAACACACGCATTCGACGTCTTCCAATATGGCTGCCGCTCTGATTCATGTACCCTGTGATATGACTCAAATAAATGATAAACACCTCTGTATCGGTTAATTTTACACATCCTTATTTAAAAAAAGAGTTCTCCGCGTCGGCAATCATCATCGTTATCATCCAAAAGTGTAATATGAAAAAAAATGACGATAAAATAAGTTAGCATCTACACATTCGAATTTTTCCAATGTGGCTGCCTCCCCGCGTCTTGTACCACGGTAAATGTGACTCTCTCCCGCTCCTGCCCGGCCACAAATTACCTTAGCGCGCTACACCTCCACCGCCACCAAATTGAGTTTCCGGTAACCATCAGTCTATGAGGTTCAAGGCATTTCCGTAATCTGGTTAGGGCTGGCGGGTTCTCTTTGTGTCCATTGTTTCCTACACCTCCTACCTGCCGACCCAGCCTCTCTCACCTATTCACAATTTCCTGTTTTCCTGTTTAATTTAATCCAGCTTCATCCAGAACAGGCTAAACCAAGTCTACTTTAACCCAACTTAATCTAACTTAACCCAGTGTAATCTGACCCAATTCAAACCTAACTTGACCTACCTTAATTCGCTTGACCTCTTCTAACCTAAGCTAACCCCTCCCACCTTCCCACAATTCCCTTTTCTTCACTGGCTTCATTTCACCTACACAAACTTATCTTTTTCCTTTGTAAACCTGACCTACTGTACCTTAATATAACCTGATAACAGATACCTTTGTGCAGGGATCATGTTCGCCCTTCTGTGATTACATCTCTCTCTCTCTCTCTCTCTCTCTCTCTCTCTCATTGTGTGTGTGTGTGTGTGTGTGTGTGTGTGTGTGTGTGTGTGTGTGTGTGTGTGTGTGTGTGTGTGGAGAAGGAGGCTCACCACAAGTAGCACTTCTAAACAGGGTGCACTCATCATCATCATCATCATCATCATCATCATCATCATCACGCCTGTTCTTCCCGGAAAGCAAGGAAAGCAAGGAAGAAAAATGATAGTAGGAGAATTGCTCAACACGTGCTCAATGAAATGGGCCACACATTCACTGACTCACCGTTTAAGCCCCTGGAATCATGACTACGACACACGCATATCTCTCTATACATCTGCGCTTCATAATTTCCTATCAGTGAAGGGGCCAAGTTTTAAAAAATGTATTCCAGCTCCTTGTCATGCATTCATCCGTACAAAATTATATCCAGCCATCTTTGCTCCTGTCAGTTCCCTAGCCTCATCATCTTCCATGACCCATAACACCTTTTCCTAGGAGATTTATTTTGCTTACAACACCTTCTAGCCTCTTCTGTGATATTTGAATCGTTCCACTATCACCATACTCTGCATAAATAACGTACAAACTTATATTAACCGGCTGCATCGAATAATAAGTAGCTAAAGAAGAGATGTTAAGAAGCTCCCTTAAACAAAGAGAATACGAGCCCATATCTTGCTTCTCAAACACACATCCACCATATCTATCTTCTTCGGTGCCTGTCATGCCTCCTCCCTCCTTCAAATTCACCCATATATACCCTTTTCACCATCTTATCAATACCCATTCTCTCCATACGATCGTAAAGCCCAAGTACATTTTCAAATCTGCCTCCTACGTACTTCCTCACTATATATTCCCTCAAGTTGATATTATTTCTTATCCTGTCCACTCTCTACACGACTCCATCCTCAATAACCCCATCCTCACTCCTCTATCCCTCATCCTCACTCCCCTGACCCTCACCCTCACTCTTCTAACCCTTCATCACTCGTCTTTTGCCACAGTGAGATCACGCTCTCATATATATATATATATATTTTTTTTTTTTGAGTACTGTACAGGTAAAAAAAAAAAAAGTCCAAGGTGTAATTAAGATGCTGTGTTGCGGGGCTGAGAATTTTTTAGCATTCCTTATTCCCAAGCACGTGTGACCTCCGCCATGGCCAGTTCCGTCTTGTTATCTATCTATCTATTGCCAGACGCATTAATCCCGCAAGGGGTGGCCACAAACAAATCCCCTCCATGTCACCCTGTCCCCCGCCATTTCATTGCCCTGCTCCCAGCTCACACACCCCCTCTCTCATATACCTCTCCACTCCATCCCTCCATCTCGTCCTTGGCAACTTATCATTATGGCACCTTTCCTTTCATTTTTGCGGGAGAAGGCGGAAGTTAAGCCTGCATGAAATTTACCGAAAACCTCCCTATCTAAACGAGACCTGGCCTGCAAAATGGCATAAATATATCAAGGGTAGACATAGTTATTTACCCACAAATTAAAACGATGTTACATGTGTGGGATGCCAAGAATTGATCGATACACATACATCCCACCCCACAATACCCTCTGAGAAATAAATAAACAAACTACTACTACTACTACTACTACTACTACCGCTATTACTACTACTACTACTACTAATCCACTGTAAGGTGTATTGCACAAAATAAATCGCTGAGGAAGAGGTGTTTCGGAGACCTCAGAGCCAGCCGATCACATCCACCACCGTTTGTCTTGGTGCCTGGCCTGTCGTGCAGAATAACAACACACAAACACACACACACACACACACACACACTCTCTCTCTCTCTCTCTCTCTCTCTCTCTCTCTCCTTTGAATATGCAGCAACGGAATGCAAATTTTCTAAACGGGATGGCAATGTCCTAACTGTTGTCGACTTGGCCACGCACTCTTTTTCCAGGAGGCTCTACGCTAGGTCAGGTGGGTCTGTTGGGTTGGAGGTGAAATGACGTTAGGTATGAGGTTAGATTGGGTTAGAAATAAGGTTAGATTGGGTCATGTTTACGCTTTTTAGAGGTACGATATGCTGTTAGGTGAGTTCAATATTAGACTAGGTAACTTTAGCCTCTCAGGGCAAGGTTAGAGATTGAGTTGGATCAGTGTATTAGTGTTAAAATGGTGCTAGGAGTAGGCTAGTTTAGGTCTGCTGGTGGGAGGATAAATGCTGTTAGGTTATGTTGGCTGAGTATGTTAAGGTGATGTTAGGTTGGGTTTGCTGGTGTGTGTGTGTGTGTGTGTGTGTGTGTGTGTGTGTGTGTGTGTGTGTGTGTGTGTGTGTGTGTGTGTGTGTGTGTGTGTGTGTGTGTGTGTGTGTGTGGCCCAGAAAAGAGGAACCCTGACGTGCGGTGCTGTAATGGTCTGTTGTTGTTGTGGCTCCACGCTCATCTGGACATCAATTCTGTGCATCAGCCTCAAATTTCCCCTCCGGTTACATCTGTGCCATCTCATAATAAACTTCAGAGAGCGTATACCTTCGTCAGTGACAATAAAGTCGATTCGTTTCTGCACCAAGGTACGGATCCATCTCAAAACCTAACCAGACGAATACTTTTGCGGTCTCACACGGTCAATTAATTCTATGGTTTTATTCTGCCCCTTTACACAATTTCAGGTGGTGACAGGTGGTGGCGACCATCATACACTTACTTGATGTTGTGCTACTTACTTCTTCCTTCACCTCTGTCATTCTTTTACTGTGTCTATCCTCCTCTCTTGCGATTTCTCTCATCCTTCCTGTCACTTTTTGTTACTCTTCTTTCCACTTCAAGCGACTCTACACTGAGTAACACACCTACTGATTTCCTATAACCGGGAAACCATTTACAACCCTGGGTAGTAACCATATAACTAAATAAAGGTGTGATGTGGAGTCTACTATGGTACCCTTGTTAACTGCTAGGAGCGAAGCAAATGCTGTGTCCAACCAGGAGTCAAACCTCCACACTTTCCCCCGGGCCTCATTGAGGCGAGGGGTTGTCCACCGCAAGGGAACATCGGTACACTGCACGGGACCTCCCTGCAGGAGTGACTGCTTGCCTGAGGTTGATGGGTCTACTCGGCCAGACAGACAGGGACAGCTCAACAATAACAAAGTCTCAGGCAGCGTAAACCCGCGGCCAAGCCAATAAAGTTTATGAGTTACTCCTGCATCTGGATCCAGACCAGCCATGAAGTTTATTTATCTTTTCCTTATTCCACTGGTCACCTGTCCACCAGATTTCACTGAATGTCGATAACAACATTTTGGGGATGCCTGTGTACAAGCAGGCAGACAGACACCAGTGAATACATAACCTCATCTAACTGGTGGAAATAATGTCCACTTCAACAACGTTCATTTAAAGTATTGCACTACTGTAAGATTTAAAAAAAAAAAATTCTTATCAATAAAGATATCAGCGGTGGAGTGACAGCAATGGCACAACACCGACTCTCAAACACCAAACCACTCACGTTGCTTCAGTTGGATGCCCAGCGTCTTGGTTCGCTGAGACAGGCAGATGAGAATTGCGAAAGTTCCAGGGCGGCTAATTTGGTGACAAAAGAATAGTTACAGTTCAGTCGCTCTAAAAGAAACGACCCCACTAGGACAGACGCCTTGCATCTTGTGGCATATCAGTGTTGGCGGCAGTGAACCTGAGCGTACGAACAGCGGTAAGGGTGAGGGTGTGGGGTTTGGGTGAAGGGCGAGAGTGAGAACCCAGTGGACTACAGGCTGACGTTATCCCTCTCTTGCCAAGCTAGAGTGAAAGAAGTACGGGTCGGTTATATCAGTGTTACCACGTGAAGGCGTCCCTTTCCATCTCTCTCGAAGTGGAGGGACGTGAAGCAATTTCCCTCATGAAAAAAAAAAAAAAAAAAAAACTTCCTGGAGATAAACTGACTGAAGGAAGCATGAATAAAAGATGAAAAATACATCACACTGAATGGGGACGTGAAAAATGTAGGCTTGCAAGATGAATGATTCTGAAAACGCACCAGTAATACAAAAATATCGTTCATGAAACTGTGAAGCGAGAGATATTCTGCTCCGTAATTTGAAAATATTGCAATTGCTTCCGTGTGTGTGTGTGTGTGTGTGTGTGTGTGTGTGTGTGTGTGTGTGTGTGTGTGTGTGTGTGTGTGTGTGTGTGTGTGTGTGTGTGTGTGTGAGAGAGAGAGAGAGAGAGAGAGGAACCAAAATCTCTAATTGGTCTACCTCACCACCAATTAGGGCCCGTCCACCTGTCACCCCCTTCACCACGACGGCTCACACACCTAAAGAAAATCGTCTGTATCTCTCAGCTGAATAAAATCGTCTGGCATTTGCTGGGAGAGAGGTAAAAGAGTTGTTCTGAGCATGAGAGGGCCGGATCTTCTTCTAAGTCTTCATCTTCCCTCAGCACATAATCTCCACTTACTTCTGTCTTTCACCTCTCCGCCTCACATCCATATTTACTTGCACTTCATATTATAAGGTGGTAGTTGTGGTGGTAGTGGTAGTGACTGTGGTAATGATGGTGGTTGTGGTGATGGTAGCTGTTGCAGTGGTGATGGCGGTGATGGTGGTTGTGGTGGTAGTGCTTGTGGTGGTGATGGTAGGTGGTTGTGGTGATGGTGGTTATGATGATGGTAACTGTGGTGGTGGTAGTGGTGATAGAAGTTGTGATGATAGCGGTGATAGGGGTTGTGGTGTTGCCAGTGGTGACGGTAGTTGTGGAGGTAGTGGTGATGATAGTAGAGTAGCTGAGGCAATGATAGTGGTGGTGGTAGCTGTGGTTGTGATAGGCAGAGGCAGTAAAATCAACACTCATATTCCAACACTTCACTCTTACCTGAATAAAATAATCTGGCGTCAGGTGGAACAGAGTACTTATCACCTCAGCACGGGAGAGAGAGAGAGAGAGAGAGCAGCAGCAGCAGCAGCAGCAGCAATATTAACACTATCAGCTGCATAAAATCGTCCGAAGCAGCTGGATATACAATGCACGGGAGACGATGGCAACGGTAATGAGCTCTATAATCTATCTATCAATCTATTGCCGTACGGGGAGGCCACAAACAAATCGCCTCTATGTCGCCCTGTCCCCCGCCATTTCACTGCCCTGCTCCCAGCTCACATACCCCTCTCTCATATACCTCTCCACTCCATCCCTCCATCTCATCCTTGGCCTCCCTCTCCCTCTCCCGCCTCCACCTCACTCACATACACTCCATAAATAAGGCAAATAAATATAAATAGAGTTCCTCGTCTCTCTCTTTATGTATTTTCCGACAGAGCGAAACTCATAGAGCTCAAGAGGACAGTGTGGGTAAAGCCTCTTACTCTTTGCCAGAGTTTTAGTACTTGACACGATTCTTCGCTCACCGAGAGAGAGAGAGAGAGAGAGAGAGAGAGAGAGAGAGAGAGAGAGAGAGAGAGAGAGAGAGAGAGAGAGAAACTGTTTATGCTGACTTTGCCCTGTGATCTTAACCTTTAATCTATTGTCCCAAAAGAAACCCTTGGCTGACCCTCAACACTGCCACCAAGTCAGGTTAAAGTCGGATCGAACTTTGACCTCGCCCTGTGACCTACCTTTGATCTAAAAAAAAAAAAAAAAAAACTACTTTAACCTTAACCCTTCCTGAAGATGATTTTGGTAGGTCAACATCGAGTAGACCTGTGACCTTGATCTTAGACCTTAAAAAAAAAAAAATAGTTTTCCTCATGAGCTGTTCACTCTTCTATAATGTTTGGATAAATCGGATAAAAATGGAGTTATTCTGTTCACACACACACACACACACACACACACACACACACACACACACACACACACACACACACATCACTCAACACATAACACTCGCTCTCCCTCCGTGTGCTCAGGTGCAATAAACTACCGTAGCACATTTTATTTATCTATTTACCCATCTATGTTAAGTACACTCCACTACACCAGCCAGCCACACACCTCACTCACATCATTTCACACCGTCTCTATATGAATTTTTATCCTCCATCACTGCAGTCCCCCTCTCGCATCCAACTCTATCCCTATTGATTTCGTTCACTGTCTTTCATGTTGCGTCTTTCACTGATTGTCCACTGTCTCTTCCCCAACTCCTTTCACACACAGATCCATTCACACAAACGCTTAGACCGTCTTTCAAGACTATTCTCTCCGACAAGGTATGTGTTCATCCCTGTTTGTCTGTCTGTCTGTTTGTTAGCAGGATTACTAAAAAACTAAAAAAAGAGATTTGGACCAAATCTGGTGGGTAGATAGCCCATGTCCCAGGGAACAATCGATTAACTTTTGGGACCGATCCGGATCGTATTACAGATTCTGGATCCGGAAAACACTTTTGCGAAACATTACTCAATGATGAGAAAACCTAACCCATTATGAAGAGTGGTTTGGAAATTACGTTGCCCTTGTCGGAGAGATGCGTTCCAATGAGTGCACCTCTAGTTGGGTAGCCATCCATACCACTGCAAACAGCCAGCACAACACACTTATTGAAACTACAGAGAATGCAAAACAAGGCAGTCAGAATGCAACTTAATGACATATATACAAAAAAAATAGATACACCACGAAGTGAACATCAAGCTACACACAACAGGTACCAGAATATGGGAAAAGGTGGGAGAATTAGACTCTGATTTATTGAAAGAACTAAATAATTACGAACGAAAGAAAGAATACATGTGGTTTCCTAGCTTATTGCGTAGCCTACTAAACGAAGAGAACCGGAACCTTTGTAAATGTGCACAGAAAAATTATTATAAACAGGTGAACACAGGAAGGAAAAGCAAATATATTTTTAAAATCCATACATCAGATTACAGATGTCCTCCGCTCACTGAAAAATCTGTAACGGTTTGATTTGAACAGCTGTAGATGGAAGTTTTATGAAGACTGTCGTGGGCAGGAGTTACGATGTAAACAAACGCGTTATGATGTAGCCACGACCCCTGTCACAGCTTTTTTGTTATTATTATTATTATTATTATTATTATGCATCGAATTTAAGCTCGTAGGCATCTTGTTTGTCAGACCTCGTAAGATCGCAGAGAGCCCCAACGACCTCGCAGCTAAGAGGAGTTTGGATTATCCGATCTGAGGCAGTGTAATTGGAACGAGTCTGGAAATTAATGCATCGTCGGGATTTGAGTAGGTGGGAGGCACTCTGAGCATATGTAGAAGTTTGTTACTTTTATTATATTTCTTTTGGGAGTAAAATAACAAAATGGTATAACATTTTTGGCCTATTTCACATTACCTTAGGGCTATTTCACTCCACTTTAGAACTTTTTTCACCCCACTTACTACGGTTATTATTGGTGATGTGAGGACCATGGTGACATATGTGTTTGCTTACTGAGTTATAGTGTCTAAAAATAATATCTAGAATGTGCACTGATGTTATGAGACACCTTGACGTACCACCCTGTCTAGCTCTCTATCTGTCTGTCTGTCTGTCTAATCTATCTATCAATCAGTCCATTTGTTCAACTATATCTATTTATAAATCTACACACACACACACACACACACACACACACACACACACACACATGGAGAGAGAGAGAGAGAGAGAGAGAGAGGGGGGGGGATTTTTGGCATCATCATCATCATCATAAGCTACGACGCTGAAGCTTGCAGTAAAGCCAGCCCCTGCCACCGCAACAGGCCAACTTTTACGAGTAGGGTTGTATTAGGCCTCGTCATCCCTGCTGCAAACTACCACCAACAAGCCCCACACTGTGTTTACGGGTCTAGTCTCTTTCCCAGCCCAGCCTTCGTTGCACCTTTTTCACAGCGATTTATTATATCATTTCTCCTTGGTGATTTCATATACATCATAGTTTTACACAGTGACGTAGAAAATGGATAAAAAAATGATGTACCAAGGAAATAAATCGCTGAGGAAAAGGCGAGGTCTCCCATACCACTTCGAATGTTGCCTCTTCTCATCGATCTCTTATGGCTAGTACTCCTTGGTGTTTGCTGTGTTGTCAAGCTAGGGGTACGCAGACAAAGCATCGCGTGATCCTCTTCGTGTACACTGGATTCTTTGTCAGCCGCTGATCTCAGGTGATGCACCCACTTTGTTAGCCGATCTGATCCTTTTAGTGCGAGGGGTTGAGGTACTTATTGTTCCTTTGACATGTAGACCTAAAGGAATAACTTGCACTTCTTCTTGTTGCTCTTCCTTATTTACCTACCTACCTACCTACCTACCTACCTACCTACCTGTCTGTTTCCCTACCTACATCTCTGTCTACTCTCCTACCTACCTTCCTTTCTGCCTTCCTACCTACCTTCCTACCCACTCGATACCCTACCTACCCCCGTTTTTCCTTCCTCCCTACCAATCTCTCAGTCGACCTCGCGCCCTACCTCCCTCCCTTCCAGATTACCTTCCCTTCTGCCTACCTACCTACCCATCTGTATTTACACCAACTCTCGACTATATATACCCGTCCAGCCAGGAGGAGGGGGGGGCGTTTCTCCCCTGCACTTCCTCCCCCCACCCCCACCCACTCTCCATCACCAATTACCGCCCCGTAAGGTCAGCAGTAACTTCCGGAAGGTCAATGGTGGGCGGGGAAGAGTGGGGGTGCAGCGGGGGGGGGGATCGTGAGTGGGGGTGAGTGGGCGGGGGGGGGGGGGTCATAAATTCTGCTCCCTTTGCCGCTTGGTTGGTAAAATCTTGCGTTCTTTGGCGACGGCTCAGTTGGACTTATCTGTTTCTATCCTGCATCACTTTCTTTCTTTCTTTCTTTCTTTCTCTCTCTCTCTCTCTCTCTCTCTCTCTCTCTCTCACACACACACACACACACACACACACACACACACAGGAAACGTCATGTGCGAATTGAATGTTGGGGTGTGTTTTGTGATGATTACCTACACTTCCCGAGAAGAGAATGGCGTGAGGTTAGGTTATGAGGTTGTGTGTGTGTGTGTGTGTGTGTGTGTGTGTGTGTGTGTGTGTGTGTGTGTGTGTGTGTGTGTGTAAGGGAGGAAGAGATACTCGTACTATGTATGTGGCTGTGTATGCGTGTCTAAGAAAAGAATATGTGTATGTATCTATGTATGCTGTGAATGTGTGTGTGTGTGTGTGTGTGTGTGTGTGTGTGTGTGTGTGTGTGTGTGTGTGTGTGTGTGTGTGTGTGTAAGGGAGGAAGAGATACTATGTATGTGGCTGTGTATGAGTGTCTAAGAAAAGAATATGTGTATGTATCTATGTATGCTGTGATGTGTGTGTGTGTGTGTGTGTGTGTGTGTGTGTGTGTGTGTGTGTGTGTGTGTGTGTGTGTGTGTGTGTGTGTGTGTGTGTGTGTGTGTGTGTTGGTTCTGTGAACGCCAAGCAAGAGTTTTTCCTCGTTTTATTGAGTCACGGGGGGGTGTTTTATTGCCCTATAAGCTACTGTATATTTAACACCGTCTGCATGCACGGGAGTAAGGGGTGGGAGAGCGTCGCGTGCTTATTTCATTCTCTTTTGCTTCTTATCGTCGTTATTATCCTTCTGCTCCCCCCTTCTCTCTCTCTCTCTCTCTCTCTCTCTCTCTCTCTCTCTCTCTCTCTCTCCTCCCGCAGTCTTTCTTTCCTACTGCATTAAGTAACAATAGATATCTTCATCAGGTATTTACAAGAGTGTACTGCTGTCTTAAATAAGGCGGTTTCGATTCCAACCTCAAGCAAAAAAGTCTGATTCTGTTTTTAAAAAAAGAAAGGATTCAATATTATTCCAGAAAATTCAGAATCACAAGTACAGAAGTGATATAGGTTTTTTATTCTAACTTGGCCCAAATTTGTCATCTTGGGTGCTGAGTTGTAGAAATGGACTGGCGTTAGAATATGGTGCTAGTCACGAAGAAGGGCTATGAAATGGATGTGGAGTTTTAGTTTTGCCTTTACCTGCCACTGAGTTACGTGAAATGAGCTGCAAGAGGACGAAAATCTGGGCCAGGTTGGAGTGAAAAGAGTATAGTGAGGCTGCGTGTAAAATCCTTAAAGAACAAGTCATACAAGGTCAAAGGTACTACAAGACTTAACAACCTTGTGTGCGAAAAATCTTAGGCGAGACTGACTGACGGGGCCGCTGGTACAGACGCCCCCACATCAAAAAACATCCGCACTAATACCACCACGCCAGTTGTGAATGAGACACCCTTATAAAATATTCAATATGGACGGTGGACCTATGCCTAAGTGCCGGTGGGACGTGCACAGACTCCAAAAGGGGTATATGTGCTCTGAGAATACAAGGACGCGTTTTGTACTCATATGCTGAGAGAAAGAATGCAAAAATTACCCTCTTACCGTAATCCCTACTTCCTTTTCCTTCATGCTTTTTGCAGTAACTTCCGTCTATGTAAACAATCAATACATAGTTGCACATACATACATAAATATATATTTAGTCGTACATACATACATACACACTCGTACAACCATACACAAATATATACTTACTCGTGCATAAATAGATACATATTCGTACATAATACATACATATATAAATACATACGTACATGCATACATATACATACACATATACATACACACACAGGATCACGCTGAAGCACAAACCTAAATCCTCTCTCTCTCTCTCTCTCTCATCGTTGTACAAGTGCGTAGGCCCACTGTTGTTTAAAAAATTTCCGAAACAACTCAATTCTGTTGCACAATTTGGCGTTTTAATTTTTTTTCAGTAGTTTGGAGAGGAAATTCGAAAAACGCCATTTAAACAACACCTACTGCTTCTCCATAAGCTTTCTATCGATCTGCATAAGCCTGATCAAGACTGAATAGTTTAAAGACAATTTTTTTAATGCTGTACTCAAATACTAGTCTAGAAAAAGGAAATATTGTTCTAAAATTATTGTTCTAGGGATGAAGAAAGTGTTAAGACAAGAGATGAGGAATGCACAGAAACACGAGATTATTTGCAATCGGAAGAAATGCTGAGTTCCATGCCCGTTTCTATCGCTACTTCAATGGTCGCTGCTCCTCTGAACTGCCTGCTTGCATCCCTCCACCTTTACGGAGGGCACGTAGCACCCGTCTAGCAGCAAACTCTCATCCCTTTTCCGTCCAGCTCTCTAATGCTCTTACTGGCTGCTACTTCTTTGTCTGTCTCCTACTCTCCCCAGTCTCCACTGTTGTCTCCTTCTGCCTCCTACTGACTCCTACATCTAATTTCTGGGTATGTATTATCGCCTGGTTTTCGGCTGTGTGTGTGTGTGTGTGTGTGTGTGTGTGTGTGTGTGTGTGTGTGTGTGTGTGTGTGTGTGTGTGTGTGTGTGTGTGTGTGTGTGTGTGTGTGTTTTGACATTCTTGGTACTCTAGGGCCATGGAATGTTCTGTGATACTCACCCTGATGCACCTGCTTATTACATACTGTGCTAGTGTTACATATTGTGCTACGATTATATTAATGCCTATTACTATTACTGTGCTATGACTATATTAATGCTTACACACACACACACACACACACACACACACACACACACACACACACACACACACACACACACACACACAAATACTGTACATGCACCAAAAGCAAAATTGTATTCCGCCTGCACGCACACACACACACACACACACACACACACACACACACACACACACACACACACACACATTGGTCGCCCTCGTCCTTTCAGCAAATACTTTTTATTTGTTAGTTCAGGTTGAGAGAGAGAGAGAGAGAGAGAGAGAGAGAGAGAGAGAGAACATAATGAATCAGTACATGTTCTTAATGTGTGTGTGTGTGTGTGTGTGTGTGTGTGTGTGTGTGTGTGTGTAATAGACTAGGCCTGATCTCGTTAGCTTTTCCGCCAGTGGACTGACCGTTGTGGTCCGAATTATAAACACACATACACACACACACACACACACACACACACACACACACACACACACACAGAAATCCTCTATTATTACATCAGAAAAATAATGCCAGACCCCAATTTTTACTCCCGTGTGTGTGTGTGTGTGTGTGTGTGTGTGTGTGTGTGTGTGTGTGTGAACAAAATACTATAACAATTTTTTAAAATCAGATTTTAACCAAATTTAGTGGAAAGGTTGGGGGTCAGCCAAGGGACTGACTTTTGGTTTATGAGAGCAACTGGACAAAGGTCAAGGTCACAGGGTTACCTTAAAGGCGTTTCATCCGATTTGTAAATGACGATGATGGTGGTGGTGGTGGTGATACATGATTAGTGCTGGTGGTGATGATAATGTTGGTGATAACAGTGCTGAAGATGATGCTAATGATGATGATGATGATGATGATGATGATGATGATGATGATGGTGGTGGTGGTCGTGGTGATAATAGTGGTGATAGTGCCGAAGATGATAATGATAGTGGTAGTGATGATACATGATAAAAGCGCTGCTGGTGATGATGGTGGTGACAGTGATGATAACCAAAGTGAACCATACGCCTGAATATAACTCCCACAATCAAAACGCATTTTTCTTTATCGTCCTTGTAGCTCCTGAATTATTATTATTATCATTATTATTATTATTATTATTATTATTAATTATTATTATTATTTTCTTCTGTAGCCCTTTCTAAGTAAACGATTTTGATGGAGACTTTTTCCCAATTCCTTCGCCACCAAATAATAATAATAATAATAATAATATGGACAAGGACGCCTTCACGTGGTGGTACCCATGTAACTAAGCAGCTTCTCTGTCCGGTTATACAAAACGTTCCTCAAGTCCTTTCTTCACTCTCAAAAGGTGAGGATGCACTGCAAAATGAGGGATCAGTCTGCAGTCCACTGGGTTCACACTGCGGATGAGCCTGGGGTTGCAGCTTTACTACCACAACTACTACTACTACTACTACTACTACTACTGCTACAACAACAACAGGTGGCAACAACATCAGCTACTGCTATTACTACTACAACTACCACAACCACCACCACCACCACTACTAGTACTAGTACTATTACTACTACTACTACTACCACTACTACAACTACCACCCTCCATCTAGAATCCTGGGTTATAACAGCAGATTAACACAAGAACATGATGCCAGTCACGAAGAAGTGCTATAGGAAGGATGTAGGGCCACTGTAGTCTCTTATTCTGCCACTGAGCTACGTCAAATAAGCTGCAATACGATGAGAAACTGGGTCAAGTTAAAGTGAAGAGACTACACCATGAGGGGTCTGGCTCGTCCCCCAGCACCTCTTCCTTAGCGATTTATTTTTGGATACGGCTAGTTAATATCCTTTTGTACGTCATTTATGCAGAGTATGGCGATTCAGGAAGGGTTTATGTAACACAGAAGAGGACAGTACGTGTAATACGCAAAATCAACCGCTTAGGAAGTGGTGTTAGGGAGCTTCTTTACCTGACGACAGTATAGGCCTTGGTCTCCCTATAATCCTCATTAACCCCTTCACGGTTAAGGTTTGTTCTACGTAAAATAAAATCGTTTGGGGTAGTAGTAGTAGTAGTAGTACGGTAGTAGTAGTAGTAGTGGTAGATGCAACTCCAGGCTCATGTTGCCGTGAACCCAGTGGACTACAGGCTGAAGCTATCTGTCTCCTGCAGTCCACCATCCTCGATTCGGTGGATAGGGTGGAAGCAGAGGGACGTTTGTGTAACCGGGCAGTGGAGCCGCCCAGTGATATCGGTGCCACCACGTGAAGGCGTCCTCGTACTGAAGCGGCTCAAAGCGCTGCGTGGGCTGCAACCGCAAAGAGGAGAGGGGGTTGGGGAGAGGGGGGGAGGGGGTGATGGGGGAGGGGTGTGTGGGGGGCCGAGCATGTTGGGGTAAATAACTGTTAATTGGAAGTGCTTTGCCTTTCCATTTTCTCCCAGAATCTGTAATGTCTTAAAGGGAAGTGGCCGTAGGGGAGAGAGAGAGGGGGAGGAAAGAGGGAAAGGGGTGAGAGAGGGGAGGGAAAGGGGTGAGGCAGGAGAGGGAAGGAGACAGGGGTGAGGCAGGAGAGAAAGATACCGTATTTTGTGTCATATTCCTTCCTGTTATATCATTTTATTTAGCCTAGGGGAGACTTAGAAAATTAGAAGGATTAGACTATAACTTTCATTTTTTTCAATAACAATGGAAAAAAAAAAGCTGAATAAAATCAATTGGAGTTAGTCGCGTGAATGGCAAATATAAGACTTCATTGTAGAGTGGGAGTTGGAGTGATGAGGTGTGGGTAGAGGCACTTGGTGTGGGTTTAGATGTGGACGCAAAGAGTGGATGGATGTGGGTGAGAACACAGCCCCTTTGTTGATGTTGCTGTGGTGGTGGTGGTGGTGGTGGTGGTGGTGATGGTCAGGATGGTTGTGATGGTGGTGGTGGTGGTGGTAAATAAGGTGAACCCAGTGCTAATTCCACCCATTCTGTGTACCAATTCTGCACTTTTTGATATCCAGGAAAGTGCTAGGCTGGGTAACGTTTATTGTCCTAGTACCAGATTAGGTTAGGCTGTTAGGTTAGGTTAGGACAGGGTTAGGCTCGTGTAAAAAATAATAAAAAAAAAAAAGGAAAAATAACCATTCTGAGAAATTCAAACTCAGTGCTTTGTGAGAATAATTGGTAAACAGAACGAAAATCTTCAACTCGGTGGATTGCAGGCTTAAGCTGTCTCCTCCCTGCAATCCACATCCTATTTTGGGGAGATAAAAAGTAGATGAGGGACGTCTGTATATCCAGGCAGTTGATCCCCTTGGTTATATCAGTGCCAACACGTGTAGGCGCCCCTCTGCAACACCTTTACCTGCTTAATTAGAGGACGTATTTAGTGGCTTATTTTTGCTCTCACCTGGCGATTTTTTTCCAGCGATTTAATTCGGCTCAGAAAAAGTTGATAAAGGCTACATGTAACCCCTCCAGTTCGAGAGAGAGAGAGAGAGAGAGAGAGAGAGAGAGAGAGAGTGCAGTAGGTCGATCTGAACATAGTGGGTAGCTTCTGAGTTATGGTGGTTTATGTGACTTACCTGTGAGGATAAGACGTGGAGGTGTAAGGATGTGTGTGTGTGTGTGTGTGTGTGTGTGTGTGTGTGTGTGTGTGTGTGTGTGTGTGTGTGTGTGTGTGTGTGTGTGTGTGTGTGTGTGTGTGTGTGTGTGTGTGTGTGTGTGTGTGTGTGTGTGTGTGGATTTGGGTGCGGATGTGGGTGTGGATTTGGGTGTGGGAAGGCGCTGACCTCAAAACAAAGGGTAGGGAGGAACTTAAAGGAGAGAGAGAGAGAGAGAGAGAGAGGTATTCAAAAGACAAGGAAGGCACAAAAAGGAATGAAGGAGTGGGAGACAAGGAAGCAAGGAAGGTAGGGAGGGAAAGGAAGGGTAAGAGAGGAAAAAAAAAAGATGCTGAAAAGGGAAAAAGGAAAAAAGAAGGAAAGAAAGGGAGTAGACTGTAGCACCAGTCGAGCAGGGCAGTACTCCCGAGGTGGATGGAAAGCTGATGACAGGGAGTGCTGGAGCTCCCGTTTCATCAGCCCTCAGGACTAGTTCCTGACCATCCCCCTTTGCTGGACTTTTTCAGTGTCTTAGTTACACAGAGAGTAGGCCAGCATGCTCTCCAGTACAAATTTCTCTAACTATCTACACCAAACTACATGCACAGTACACACTACACTTCCTATTCAAAATTTAACAAATGGCGTCTCTTTACCAAGCCTCGGAGTCCCCACGGGGGGGGGACCATTAATGCCCCCACCATCCGCCCCTCTCCCGGTGACGACTCGAGGTGCCTGGAACCACTGTCTGACTCTCTTCTTCATTTCTGCAACATTCGCGGCCTTTCCTCTAACTTTCGCTCTGTTGAGCACCACCTCTCCTCCTCTAAACCTCACCTTCTTTTTCTAACGGAGACTCAGCTGTCTGAGGCAACTGACAGCAAACCCTTCTCTGTATCCTCCTACTTTCTCTATACTCATTTCAAGGCCAAAGGTGGCTGTTGTGTATATATACGCAACGACTTATCTTGCTCTCGTGTTCCTGAACTCGATTCTTCTGAATTCTCTACACTCTGGCTTCGGCTTTCCTGTCATTCTCTGACTAAATATATCTGTGCTGTTTACTTATCCCCTAATTCTACTGACTATCAAAAATTCTTCGAGTATCTTACTTCTACGATGGAACACATTCTATCCATTTCTCCTTTCTCTGAAATCTCCATTCTAGGAGATTTCAATGTTCACCACCACCTTTGGCTCTCCTCTCCTTTCACGGATCCACCTGGTGAACAAGCCTACATCTTTTCTATCCTTAATGACCTACAGCAGCTTGTACAGCACCCTACCCGTATCCCTGACCGCCTTGGAGAGAGCTCCAACATACTTGACCTCTTCCTCACAACTAATCCTTCTGCTTACTCTGTTAATCTTTTCTCTCCGTTGGGCTCCTCCGATCACAACCTTATTACCTTAACCTGTCCTATCACTCCAGTACGGCCTGTGGACCCTCCAGGGAAACGTCGTCTGTGGCATTTTGGAGCCGCGGACTGGGAGGCCCTCAGGCAGTACTTCTTTGATTTTCCCTGGAATGATTATTGCTTCCATGGCCGGGAGCCATCTGAGTGTGCCTTGCGCATTACGGAGGTTATTCTCTCGGGCATGGAAGCATACATTCCTTTCTCATATCCTTTGACTAATGCAAGAAAGCCTTGGTTTAATCACGCTTGTTCTAATGCTGTCCGCAACAAGGAGAGGACCTACAAAAGGTACCGGAGCCAACCCACCCCTGAATCACATCTTTACGTTTCTGCCCAGAATCGTGCTAAGTCTGTTCTTCGCTCTACTAAAAATAATTTCATCCATACTAAATGCTCTCAACTCTCCAACTCGAGTTCTTCCCAGTCCTTCTGGCACCTTGCCAAAAATCTTTCTAACAACTTTACCTCATCATCCTTCCCTCCTCTTTTCTACTCTGATGGTTCTGTAGCTATTTCTTCCACTGATAAAGCAAATCTCTTCGCTCAGACTTTCTCCTCCAATTCCACCTTAGACGATTCCGGTGCTGTTCCTCCATCACTTCCCCCCTCTAACTTCCTCATGGCTGACATTAAAATTTCTTCAGTTGATGTATTTTCTGCTATCACTGGCCTCAGTACTAACAAGGCATATGGGCCTGATGGAGTCCCTCCTGTTTTTCTCAAGAACTGTGCTTCTGTGCTTACACCCTGTCTACGCAAACTCTTTCGCCTTTGTCTGTCAACTTGTACCTTTTGAGCCAGTCCCAAAGATGGGTGGCCACTCCCAACCCTCCAACTATCGTCCAATTGCTTTAACGTCCTGTATTTCAAAAGTTTTCGAGTCAATTCTCAATAGAAAAATTTTAAGGCATCTTTCCTATAACAACCTTCTTTCCGATCGTCAGTACGGGTTCCGTCAGGGACGCTCCACTGGCGATCTTCTCACCTACCTTTCAGACTCCTGGTCATCCTCCTTTCGGGACTTTGGCGAAAGCTTTGCCATTGCACTTGACATCTCAAAGGCTTTCGATCGAGTCTGGCATAAATCTTTAATTTCCAAACTGCCCTCTTACGGTTTCTATCCTTCTATCTGTGCCTTCATTGCTAGCTTCCTTTCTGGTCGTTCTATAGCCGCTGTTGTAGACGGCCATCGTTCTTCTCCTAGATCTATCAACAGTGGTGTTCCTCAGGGCTCTGTCCTATCACCAACTCTCTTCCTTTTATTCATCAATGATCTTCTAAGCTGTACATCTAACCCTATCCACTCATACGCTGATGACTCCACCCTTCACCTTTCCATTCGGTTCCCGCAACGCCCATCTCAACAGTTACTTCAACAAACAAGGGTTGAGGCTATGGCACACCTAATGTCTGACTTGGCTCGTATCTCTGACTGGGGTAAAAATAATATGGTTGTTTTTAATGCATCTAAGACTCAGTTCTTACACCTATCAACCCGACAAAATCTTCCACAGGTATACCCACTAATGTTTAATAACATTCAGCTTAATCCTGCATCATCCTTGAACATGCTTGGGGTTTCATTTACTCGGGACTTATCTTGGAAAGATCATATTACATCTCTTGTAAAATCTGCTTCCAAAAGATTGGGTGTGCTAAGCCGACTCCGCTCTTTCTTTACCCCTGCATAATTGTTGACTCTATACAGGGGTTTTATCCGCCCCTGTGTGGAGTACAACTCTCATGTGTGGGGAGGCTCCCCACATACAGCTCTTCTCAATAGGGTGGAGTCAAAGGCTTTTCGTCTCATTAACTCTCCTCCTCTTACTGACTCCCTTCAACCTCTGTCTCTTCGCCGCACTGTTGCATCTTTATCTCTTTTCTATCGCTACTTTAATGGTCACTGCTCCTCTGAACTGTCTGCTTGCATTCCTCCACCTCTACGACGGGCGCGTAGCACCCGTCTGGCAGCAAACTCTCATCCCTTTTCTGTCCAACTCTCTAATGCAAGAGTTAACCGTTACTCCCAGTCTTTCATTTATGCAACAGGTCAGCTTTGGAACTGTCTCCCTCTGTATTTCCTGCTGCCTATGATCTCCAGTCTTTCAAACGCTGTGTGTCCAGGCATCTCAAAATGATCGGATCTTGAATTTGGCTCTCTATTGTATTATGTTTTTCTCTTGGAGGGAACTGTTACTGCGGGCTCATGGCCTTTGGTTCCTTCTTCCTCGTATTAAAAAAAAAAAAAAAAAAAAAAGGGAGGAGGAAATGAGGGGGCAAGGGAGGGGAGGAAAAGACAGGGAGGAAAAGGCAAGAATAATAGGCAGAGTAGTGGCGCAGGGACTGGCAAGGAAGGAAGAGACTGGAAAAAACACTAAAAAGGGAGAAAGCAGGAAGGTAGGGAGGGAAAGAGAAGGGTTGGAACGTAAATAAGGAGGGATATTGAAGGGGAGGGAGGGAGAGAGGTAAGGAGGGTGGAAGAGAGGGATAGAGGTAGGGAGGGAGGGAGAGAAGAGGGAGGGGGAATGTTTATAGAGAGGAATATTGAAGGAAAGGAAGGAGAGAGAGAGAGAGAGAGAGAGAGAGAGAGAAATGGAAGGGTGAGGTAGTGCAGGGGAGGGTGAGAAAAGAGTGTGAGGGGGAATGCAGGAGGAAGGAAAAATGGGGAGCTCCAATGTTTTTTCCTGGGGGAGGGACAAATGCTGGAGAGAGAGAGAGAGAGAGAGAGAGAGAGAGAGAGTACTGCACAAATGAACACACTTTCACTGCTGTTCCACTTATGTTCATTTACTGAGAGCAACAAGGTACATTTAATAAGGTCTGATATTAGTCTTCATTTTTAACCTTCTCTCCGGCTCTTAAGGACTTAGTAAATGACCTAATAATTACTTTTTATAGTGTTATTGCTTCAGATACTACTGATACTTATATTGCTTGATGCTTTACTGTATACCGATAACACCATACCATCACAAGACACCACACCACTGCAGCACACCATACCACACCATACAACACTACACTGCATCAAAGCACACCACACCACACCACAACACACCACTGCAGCACACTATACCACACCACACAGCACTACACTGCATCAAAGGACACACCACACCACATTACATCACACCGTGTTATAATGCACCACACCATACCTCACCACAACACACCACACCATAATGCACCACACCACATCACATCACACCACAACACCACGCCACATCATGCTACAGCACACAACTCCACACGTCACCCCACCATACCATACATTATACTACATACACTACACCATGCCACAGCGCACCAAGCCACACCATACCACACCACACCACACCAAGTTAGAGCAGACCGCACCACACCACACCATACATTACACCACACAACACCTCACCAAACCACACCACGCCACAGCACACCACAGGACACAGCACCATATCACACCGTATATCTCACCACACCATGTTACAGCACAATACATCACACCTCATCACACTCCGCTACACAAAGCCACACCACACCCCGCTGCATGATATCACACCACACCCCACCTCACCACAGATCACCCACATCATACCACACGACACCACGCTACAGCACACTACATTACACCGCACCATATCACACCATGCGTAACACCACACCACACCACGGTCCAGCACTGTGCATCACACCAAACCACACCACACCACACCACATCACGCTACAGCACACCACACCAAACCTCACCACATCGTGCTAAACAACCCCCTACACCACACAACACCTCACCACACCACACTACATTACACTAACCATATTGCACCGCTTCACACCACGCCTTATCACACCACGCCATCTTCCCACTACACTACCACACCATACCACACCACGGTACACCACTTACCCATCACACCACACCACTATAACAACACTGTCTCCTGTACCACACCACACCTCACCACACTACACCTATCCACCACCCCAACCCACCTCACATCCTTCTCCCTCCTTTCGTCCTCCCTCTCCCTCTCGTGTCTTCCTCCCTCTCCCTCCCCTTCCTCCCTCTCCCTCCTCCCTCCAGCATATCATCTGAGGGAGTATATTGGCTGGCGCTTCCAAGGCACTAACACCATCTTAATATCCACCTGTCGTACACAAAGGTAAATGCCTCGTTGCTATCACACAATGCTTCCTATTCTGGCCTCACCTGCTTCCTAATACCACGTCCCTAATATCTCACTAATATCTCTCCCTGACTCCTAGCTCTTCCTAATATCTCTGGCTGACCAATATTTCTCGCTTACTAATATCTCTCCCTGATTAATACTTCTTCCTGACTAATACCTCTCACCAATATTCCTTTCTCACTAATATCTTTCCCTCACCAATTTCTCTTCCTCAGTAATGTGTCGTTCTCACTAATATCTCCCTCACTTATATATCTTCCTCGCCCATTATCTCACCAATACCTGTTGCTCATTAATATCTCCCACTGATACCACTTCCTCACCAACATCTTTCACTGATATTTCTCCCGGCCTGTTACGTGTCAATTATATCTCTTCCTCACTGATATTTGCTCTCTCGAATATCTCTCACCGATATTTCTTCTTTAATAATATTTCATTGCTATCTGGTCCTCCATAATTTCTGTTGCTCACCAACGGTATCTGTATTTCACTACTCTCTCTCTCTCTCTCTCTCTCTCTCTCTCTCTCTCTCTCTCTCTCTCTCCCGTCTCCACCTCTCTCCTCGCTCCCCCTCCTCTCTCTCCTTCTCCCCCCCCCTTCTCTCTCTCTCATCCTACCCTCCCACACACACACCCACACACAAAGAACTATAAAAATCACACAGGTAAACGGGATGGAAGGAGGAGGAGGAGGAGACCGAGAAAGAGGCCAGCGAGATATTTATAGAGCTGAGGAGGGCTGTGAAGTGGGAAGACAAAAGCTCTATAATAACAAAACCAAGAGCTGTATAAGTGTGTCGAGAGCTGGCGAGGACGCGAGAGAGACAAGGAGTAGACTGGGTAGAGTTATAGGCGGAGCTCCCTAACACCTTTTCCTAAGCGATTTATTTTGCTCATTACACCTCACTCGCCTGGTCTGTGTTGCTTGAATCCTTCCAATATCGCCATACTCTTCATAAATAACGTATATACAAAAGGGTATTAACCAGCTCCCTAACACCTTTTCCTAGGCGATTTATTTTGCTTCTTACACACTACTGTCCTCTTCTATGTTACATGAATCCTTCCAACATCGCCATACTCTTCATATATATATATATATATATATATATATATATATATATATATATATATATATATATACATACAGTATATATAACGTACAAAAGGATATTAACCAGCCATATCCAAAATCGCTAAAGAAGAGATGTTAGGGAGCCTCCTTACCCCACGAGAATACGGGCCATAGAACAAACTAATAAGGGTTCTCGTCGGTTAAGGAGGCTCCCTGACACCTCCTTCCTTAGCGATTTATTTTTGAATATAGGTGGCTAATATCCTTTTGTATGTTACTTATGGCGATATCGGAAGGATTTATGTAACAGGAGACAGTAAGGGTGCAATAAAAATAATAAATCGCTCAGGAAAGGTGTTAGGGAGCTTTCTCAACCTAGGAGAATATGGACTAAAGACTGTGGAAGACACTATACTACTCTTACACTAACTTGGCCCAGATTTTCATCCTTCTGCTGCTTATTTCACGTAGCTCAGCGGCAGCGAAAGACGATAGTACGGTTCTACACAATTTTCATAGCACTTCTTCGTGACTAGCACCATATTCCAGGCCCGTATCCAGGAAATTCAATAGGGGGGTGAGCTTCATTTAAAACGTCTGTCATTTACTTTATGGGAAAGGTTATTAAAATAGAAACATTTATCTGTACTGTACTTTTAATTATATGTAGATTGTTTTAAGATTACTCAAAAATTATTATTTTCATTATTATTATTAATATTGTTGTTGTTATTATTATGATTATTACTATTATTATTATTATTATTGTTAGTATTATTTAAATGGGAAACGTAATTTTGATCTTTATAATCTGAACATCCATAAGAATTTTAGTTTTGAATCATCATTATCAAAGAGGACGCTTCCCATTGCAATCTCCCCACCTTTAATGCAGTGTAGCTGATTAACACTTGAATATGAGACTAGTCACGAAGAAGTGCTGTGGCAAGGATGACGAGCCATAATGCTGTTTTAATTTATTGCTGAACTTCGCAAAACAAGATGAAAAAGGACGAAAATCTGGGCCAAGCTAAGGTGAAAAGCGTATAGTATAATAATCATGAATTGAGTATAAAATGCTTACCAACACTATTATAGCTGATAATAGGTTTGATAATACAAGAATTAATGATAAACAGGATCAAACGTTTCAAGGCCTGGAAACACTGAAGTACCTGTACATAAACAATTAATAATAATAATAATAATAATAATAATAATAATATGACCTAAACATGGCAAAGTGGCACGAGATTAAAAACACAAGTAAATCACTGAACACTGCAGTAAATAATATTAGATTTGACAAAACAGGAGTAAATGAGAATTAACTAAAAAGGTTATAGTCTTTTTGAGCTGATGAAGATCCGTAACTGACTGCTAAATGTAGTCAGATGAAGGGGCTGATTTGACTAGTAACCAAGGAGATTCACTACCTCATTACCCAGGCTCATCGTATTTCATGCCACCACGACTTAATATTCAAGCTGTGTGAGGTGCCCAGTTCCGCCAGAGGGGGGGGAAAAAAATGAGTGTTGTGCGGCTACCGTGGCAAAACATCGGTGAAAATCAAAACAAAAACTACCTATCTATCTATCTATAGCCCGACGCCCTAATCCCGCAAAGGGTGGCCGCAGACAAAACGCCTCCAAATCGCTCTGTCACCCACCATTTGACTACCCTCCGCCCAACTCACGCCCCCTCCCTCATATACCTCTCAACTCCATCCCTCCACCTCATCCTCGGTCTACCTCTCCCTCTCCCTCCCTCCACCTCACGTACATACACCCTCTTAGTCAGTCTTTCATTCTCCATTCTCTTCACATGTCCAAACCACCTTAGTGTGTTTCTCCTAATCTTCTCAACCGCATCCACATCCACCCCACAACGTTCCTTCACTTCTTCATTCGTCAACCTGTCCCTTCACGTCACTCCACATGCTCCTCTCAAGTAACTCATTTCCACTGCTCTCACTCTTGACTTGTTCCCCTCTTGCAAGGTCCATGTCTCGCTTCCATACGTCAGGGTATGGATCACAATACTATCATGCAGTGACTTCTTAACTTCCATACTCACCTCCCTATTTCTCATCACTGCTTTCAGTGTACCAACAACCTTCCTTCCCTGCTGTACCCTTTCACGCACTTCATCCCCCAAAGTTCCATCCTTACTCATCACACTACCCAACTACTTGAATGCACTCACATTCTCCATATCCTCACCATCAAACCTCACTGCACACTCTGTGACTTCATTCCTCTTAAACACCATAACTTTGCTTTTGTTTACATTAACTTTCAGATTCCTCCTCCTACACACTGTCCCAAATTCATTCACCAAACCTTGCAACTCCCATTCATCTTCACTCAACAGTACTGTATCATCAGCAAACAGCAACACCGGAAGCTTCCAAATCTCACCCTCATTCTTTACAACCACCCCCACATCCACTGCCCTACCCTGCACCTCCTTTACAACCCCATCCATGTATATATTAAACAGCCATGGAGACATCACACAACCCTGTTTCAGTCCCACATTGAGATCAAAGAGCTCACTCAGTTCACCATCCACTCGCACCGCAGCCCTAGCTCCCTCGTACATACTCTTCACAGCACTCAACAATTTCCTCTCCACTCCATATATTCTTAATACCTTCCACATACCTTGCCTATCTATTCTGTCATAAGCTTTCTCCAAGTCCATGAAGGCAGCATACACTTTCCTTCCCTTCTCTAGATACTTCTCCATTAAACATCTTAGAACAAATATCTGATTTACACGCCCTTTTCCCTTCCTAAATCCCCCTTGTTCTTCTCCAACCAGCTCCTCTGTCATATGTCTAACCCTATCAATGAGTATTCTACCATATGTCTTACCAGTCACACTAAGTAGGCAAATACCCCTATGGTTACCACATACTTCTCTCTCCCCTTTTCCTTTGTATAAAGGAACAATTATACCTGATTTCCAGTCCTCTGGAACCCTTCCCTCTTCCCAAGCCAATCTACACAACTTCCATATCCACTCCACAACAATCTCACCCCTATACCTAGGCATTTCACCACACACTCTATCAATTCCTGGGGCCTTTCCCAACTTAATCTTCTTCATCGCTTCCACTACTTCCGCCCTACTGATCTCTTCCTCCCTACTCTCATCTCTTCTTCTCCCAGCCATTCCCCAACCACTTATACTCGCACTGCTCTCACTCTCTACATTCAACAAATCCTCAAAGTGCTCCTTCCATCTCCTCAATTTCTCTTTCTTCTCCACCAACAATCTATTATTCCTATCTTTCACTCCCCTACTATTTCCCCTTTCACACTGCCTTACTTTCTTTACCTCCTTCCAAAACAATTTCTTACTCTCCCTCCATTTCACACTCAGATTCCTCCCAAACTCTTCATCCACTTTCTTTTTACTCTCCTTCATTAGTCTCTTAACCTCCCTTCTCCTGCTCACATATACCTCTCTCTTCTCTCTCTCATCTTCTCCCCTACTCGCTAACCATTCACTATATGCCTTCTTTTGTTCCACAGCTCGTTTCACCTCATCATTCCACCATGCTGTCCCTTGCACACCCTTGCATCTCCTCCTCACTCAACAAACCGCCTCACACGCTGCGCCTATCTCTTCCGTGAATATCTTACATACGTCTTCCACCCCTTCCATCTGCTCTAACTCATACCTTCCCAATCTTTCTTCCACTATGCTCTTATACTCTGTCATTTTCTCACTATCTTGCAATTTCTCCACTCTTTTCACAGAAGCTGCTTCCTCCTGTCTTCCCCTTTGCCTCCTCAACCACTTTCTTTGCATCTTTACCTTGGCCATCACTAAGTGATGGTCCGAGACTCCATTCCCCCACCCTCTCCACACTCTTGCATCCAACACTTGTCTTCTCATTCGCTCATCTACACACACGTAGTCTATCATTGCCTTTCGTTCAACAAGTTCACCATCCATCCTCCTCATTACACTTCATGTGTACCGGTGGATCATCTTATGCCGAAAGTAGGTGTTGGCTATTGCCAACCCCTTTCCAGCACAGATGTCCACCAAAGCACTTCCATTCCCATCTACGTCAGCTGGCACACCCCACTGACCAACCACTCCATCCACTCGTACATTCCCAACTTTGCCATTCATGTCTCCAATCAACAGCACTCTCTCGCTCCTCTCAAACTTGTCCATACATGCTTCTACAGTTGCCCAAAACTCTATCTTTCACTCTTGCCACTCGATCCTCTGTCGGGGCATACACACATACAATCGCCCACGCTTGTATACCTACTTTCATCCTCACCCATACAAGAAACATGTTGCAACTACATGGGTGTAGTAAACAAAAAAATAATCAAATGAGAATAAGTGACGCTAAAAGGCTATGAATGAGGATTAAAGGCATTCGGATATGGAGTTAAAGGCGAATGAATGGATTTAAAACTGGTCAGGCCTACAAATGCTTGAATGAACGCTGGTTTCTAGTAATTTACGAAAGAAATAATTGCTTCCAGGGTCTGTACTTACCACATGATGAGCAGGGGATATTGGAGTGTCCTTAGGTGACATTCAGTTCCTCAAAAGATTCCGAAATTTACCACAAACACAAAAATAAACAGTAAATCGACAACACTTCCCCGTTCGAGTGGCTGCCATGTCAACAAACGCCATATCGGATTCGGTTCGGTACTTGATGGCTCAGCTTCCATCAATTTTTTCTATACATGCTTAAATTTTGGTTAGTGGAAGAGCGGATGAGCAAGAATAAATTTTAAAAGCATAAAAAAAATAATAAGTGTTGTATGCCTGGAAATATTAGAAAAATGCGAAAAAATATCAAGTTTTTTCGCCACTTGGGCAAAATTATACATGTACGATTATCACTCTCCTGGTATGAATAAAATGTGTCTAATACATGAAAAATCGTAATAAGAGGTTAATAAGAGACTATGAGCAAGAATTTGATATTAATTTAACTGATTTTACCTTTTTTTAATACCTGTTATACACAATCGCAAGACATTAAGGGATAACTTAAGAAAGATTCCCGATTTTTACATATTCTGTTTGTGTTGACATTTGCAGCACCACTGTAGGGTAAATTTAAACAGCCCTTGCCCCTAATTCATAGTTATTATTACGAGTTACGTGTCAAAAATATTATTGTCAGTATTTATGTTAGTATACGACTTTAAAAGTGTTGCCAGTAAAGTTTTTGGAGTCTGTAGTTCCCTGCCGAAAAATATGAAAAATATATGTGAATTATTTTGTCAAACTCATAATCGATTTAAGCATATCAGTCTAACCTATTCACAACATTCCCAAACTGGAGAGTAAATAGAAAATGTCTCCAATTAATTCAAAGGCTTGTTTAAAAAATAATATTGATTGAAGAGAGAACCTGTATTTTTACACAAGAAAAATCATCAGAGAAATTACCAATACGCCGGGAATCGAACCCGGGACTCTCAGGTGAGAGCCAGGTGTAGTGGTATGTTGCCTGGCTCTCACCTGAGAGTCCCGGGTTCGATTCCCGGCATATTGGTAATTTCTCTAATAATATTGATTACTTGATCCAGGTGGGCCTCCGAGGGTTGGGGGGAGGAGGGGTGCTGTGGCTTGTTTCCCCCCCTCCCTCCTCCTCCTGGCTACGGACCTGCAATTCTAGTGTTAATCTATTGTTACGGCTCATTATTGAAGAAGAGATGCCTATTTTAAGCCAAGTTAGAATAAAAGGCGTAGTGCAGAGTTATTAGGGGTTGGTATGGGCTAGGTAGGGAGTGCAGTTATTCCAAAGACTGCGGCAGTAACTGTACCCCTTTTACTCTAACTTGGCCTAAAATTGCCATCCCTCCATCTTGAATGCTAAGTTGTAACACTAGATCAACACTAGAATAGGGTGCTAGTCACGAGGAAGTGCTATGGGGAGGATGTATAGCCGTAGCAATGTCTTCTTCCTCCACTCAGCTACATGAACTACAAAAGGGCGAAAATCCAGACCAAACTAATGTAAAAAAGATATAGTTATGTATCAAGGGCATTACAGTGAAGTAGAAAAGTAAGGGCAGGTGGCAGTGTCGAGTCTAAGGGTAGGTGAAATAAAGGCTGGTAAGAGCTAGTGAACGAGCAGTAAGGGTAATGTAGTGTGTCAAAGGCTATAGAACGAGTTAGTAAGGGCAAAACAGTAGTGTGAAGGGTGTAGAAGAGAGTGTAGGTGTATCAAAGGCTAGTAAGGGCTGTTAAACCAATCAGAAAGGGCAATGCAGTGTGTCAAAGGCTGCAGAACGAGGTGCAAAGGGCTGAATGGCAGTGTCAGAGGGTGAAAAGGGCAGGAAAGGGGTGTGACAGGTGAAAGTGCTGGGTTAATTAACAGGTGTGGGCTGAACATTACCTGTGACCTAAAGATGGGATGGGTGAAAATAGCCGTGATGGTGATGGTGATGATGTTGATGATGATGATGGTGGTGGTGGTGATGATGATGATGATGATATTGATAATGATGGTCATGATGATGGTGATAGTTTGGTGATGTATGGTGATAGAGAAAAAATGTTTAGATTTATGTTGTTGATGATGATGATGATGATGATGATAATGATGATGAAGATGATTTGGGTGCTGATGATACTGAAGGTGATTATGATGATGATGATGATGATGATGATGATGATAATTATTGTGTTGATAATGAAGGTGATTGTGCTTGTGATGATGATGGAGATGATGATGATGATGATGATTTGGGTGTTGATGATACTGAAGATGTTTGTGATTATGATGATGATGATGGCGATGATGATGATGATGATGATGACTATGGGGTACAGAGATAAGGGTGAAAATAAACTACAGCAGGGGAATAGACATAATGGAGAGAGCAACAACTGATTCTTACTATAAAAAATTAGACAGAAAAGGGGTGCGAGCGTGTGCCATGTAAAGAAGAATATTTATGTAAGTACAGTACTGCGAGGTGGTTTGGCTATGTGGAGAGGATGGAGAATGAGAAACTGAGAGGAGTGTAAATGAGTGAGGTGCAAGAGAAGAGGGAGACTGAGGATGAGATGGAGGGATGGAGTGGAGAGGTATGAGAAAGGAAGGTGTGAGCTGGAGGTAGGGAAACTTAATGGCGGAGGACGGGGCGACATGGGGACGCTTTGTTTGTGGCCACTCCTTACAGGATTAAGGCGTCGGGCTATAGATACATAAATGGACAGGTAGACAGGTGGATAGACAGACAGATAGACAGATAGATAAAAAGGCAGACCTATCTTTCCCTTTGTGAACTTTTCTACGCATCCCAGTGCATTCCTTTCTTCTTTCCTTTGATCCCTGTCTTCAAGCACTCCAGCCAAACCTTCTTTCCTTCCCTCCACACAGCTCCTTCAGCCTCTTCATTCCACTTATCTATATCTTTCTTCATTGCTAACCTCGCCACACCACACACCACACCGGCATTCCACACTAACCACTCCCTCCATGCATTCCACAGTCTGTCCACATCCACTTCCTTCCACCTGATTGACCCCTCCACTACCCACCCCTGATAGGTATATATAGAGAGACAAATAGATGGACTGATAGATAAGGAGGGAGAGAAGTGTCTGTGTAGATAGATAGATAGATAGATAGATATAGAGAGGGTAAAGCACGAGTATAGATAAACAAAATGATAGATAAACAGATAGATAGTTCGGAGGTAAAGTCCCACGTAGAAGATTTTATTGGTATTCTAGACACGGAGAAAAGAATTTACTTCTCTCTCTCTCTCTCTCTCTCTCTCTCTCTCTCTCTCTCTCTCTCTCTCTCTCTCTCTCTCTCTCACCTTATAAGTAAATAAATCAATGCATCTATGCATGTACACCTATCTATCTATGTATCATATCTATCTATATCTGTCTATCTACGTCTGTCTATCTATCTGTCGATCTGTGTGTGTGTGTGTGTGTGTGTGTGTGTGTGTGTGTGTGTGTGTGTGTGTGTGTCTGTGTCTGTGTGTGTATGGTTATGCATGTTTGTGTGTGTGTGTGTGTGCATGTACATATGTAAGTACAGGATGAGCCAAAAGTCTGAAAACGAAGAGGGAAAGGGGGAAGGTATGCACTGTAAGAAATCGCCAGTGAGACCTTCATCCTGTTCTGTCTATCTGTCTATTTACCTATCTATCTATCCACCCATCTATCTATCTATCTATCTATCTATCTATGGAGGCGTGATAGGACGTTGGCACAGGTGGTGATAAATATACACTCAGGTATGCAATTATTAGTCACACCTTTCTCCGGAATGCCAGGTATCAGAGCAACAGTCCAGTATCATCACATCTATCTATCTGCCTGACTATCTATCTATCTCTCTATCTATCTACATGCAAATTAATCACACGAGAAATGAAAGCAGAGAGAGTAGCGCTTTTTCGTGTATTAAAACTCCAAACAGTCGCTTTGATGATGTATATACATAAGTACTTACTGCTGCAACTTTCATTTCCTCTGTGTTCTAATTTGCGTACATTTCTTCAACACACACACACACACACACACACGAGTACATGTTACTTCCGTCGACTATTGCACTGCTGCCTCTCTCTCTCTCTCTCTCTCTCTCTCTCTCTCTCTCTCTCTCTCTCTCTCTCTCTCTCTCATTTTATTCAACTCAGGGAGATCTGTCCAGCGTGATGCGCCAAATTCCCTCTTATATTTCTCAGCCACTTGGCATCCAGCTTACTCAGCCTTGCTCCAGATCTCTCTCTCTCTCTCTCTCTCTCTCTCTCTCTCTCTCTCTCTCTGGAAATAACAGTGTGTGGAAATAAACGTTATTATTATTATTATTATTATTATTATTATTATTATTGTTGCTCTCTCTCTCTCTCTCTCTCTCTCTCTCTCTCTCTCTCTCAATGCACCAGTATGCACCTGTATGTATGTATGTATGCTTGTATAAATATATGTCAGTATCTATCTATTTATCTATCTATCTGACTGTCTAATGTATCTATCAATCTATCCATCCATCCATCTATCCATCCATCTATCTGTCTATCTATTTATCTATCTATCTACACTTTATTTCTTTACCATCAATAATATCTCCCACAATGACATGTTCAAAATCATTCCTCTTCGCACCTTATCAGTGTTTCTTCCTACTTATGAACGATTTTATTTGAACTAAGAAAAACATTGTGAGATAAAAGATAATTCTCTCTCTCACAGCCCTCAGCCTCTCCCCTGAAAGCTAACTCTAAAACCTAGTCAGCTCTCTCCCTCTCTCTCTCTCTCTCTCTCTCTCGTGCTTGGTCATGCAGGTCTCAGCCACTGCTTACTTGAGAGAGAGAGAGAGAGAGAGAGAGAGAGAGCACTTTTCCCTCTCATATTTCGATCCTGTGTTACAGCAAGAATTTGAACGTTAATGAGAAGGGATTGGGAATATTTTTTTGTGACAGAGTTACTGGGTGTGAAAGTGTGCAGATTTAGTTATCCCCTCTCTCTCTCTCCCTCTCTCTCTCTCTCTCTCTCTCTCTCTCTCTCTCTCTCTCTCTCTCTCTCTCTCTCTCACCTAATCGAGAAGCTTGTCAGGTCAGTTTTTCCTATCCCTACTTTCCTTCCTTCCTTCTTTCCTTCCTTCCTTTCTCCCTTCCTTCCTTCCTTCCCTCCTTTCCTTCCTTCCTTCCTTCTTTTCTCCCTTCTTTCCTTCCCTCCTTCCTCTTCGTTGCTTCTCATTCTTTCTCTGTTTACTTCCTCATCTATCTTCACTCATGGTTTTGATGTCTCTGTTGTCTGTCTGTCTGTTTGTCTGTCTGTCTGTCTGTCTCGTTAGTTACATGCATAATCACTCCCTCCCTCCCCCCTCCCCAACACACACACACACACACACACACACACACACACACAGTAATATGCTCAAACTACACACACCACACACACCTACATATGCACATACACACGTACACCGAGACATTCTTCAGTCTTGATAAACGGACAGACAGACAGATAGATAAATAGATAGATAGATAGATAGATAAAGAGATAGATAGATAGTTAACTGTATTGTCCATTAGTCCAAATCGTATCCATCGCCATTACACACACACACACACACACACACACACACACACACACACACACACACACACACAGGTATGGTATTGGTGTTTATATCCCTGGTAATATCGCTGCTGTGTTGAGGGGAGGGGAGTGGGTGAGTGCAGAGGGGAGAGTGAGGGGAGGGGAGGGATGAGGGGTGGGGGAGAGGGGCGAGTGAGGGGAGGGGAGGGGTAAGGGGTGGGGGAGAGGGGAGAGTGAGGGGAGGGGTGAGGGGTGGAGGAGAGGGGCAAGTGAGGGGAGGGGAGGGGTGAGGGGTGGGGGAGAGGGAAGAGTGAGAGGAGGGGAGGGGTGAGGGGTGGGGGAGAGGGGAGAGTGAGGGGAGGGGAGGGGTGAGGGGTGGGGGAGAGGGGAGAGTGAAGGGAGGGGAGGGGTGAGGGGTGGGGGAGAGGGGAGAGTGAGGGGAGGGGAGGGGAGGGGTGAGGGGTGGGGGAGAGGGGAGAGTGAGGGAAGGGGACTGGGGTGAGTGCAGAGGGGAGAGTGAGGGGAGGGGACTGGGGTGAGGGCAGAGGGGAGAGTGAGGGGAGGGGTGAGGGGTGGGGGAGAGGGGAGAGTGAGGGGTTAGCATGGAGTACAAAGGAAAGCAAACAGCAACAGGCCTCACAGTCTCTAGAAGCTGTTTGTTAGAGAGCTGAGAATTGCGCTGATATCTGATTCTGAGTTGGAGAGAGAGAGAGAGAGAGAGTGAGAGAGAGAACAGATATATCAGTATGATCGTATTGCAGTCTATATTTCAAGGCAATTTGTTCCATATATTTACAACTCTTCTGAAGAAATTTTAAACATATGTAAATTAAGCCCCCATTTCCAAACAAAATCTGACAGTCTGAAAATTCCCCCAAAGACTATAGATCCACTTATAATATTCATCGTCTGATTCTTCCTCATCAATTACAACTTAATATTTTTGTTATGTGAGACAGTTTTTGATTCACCATATTACATTGCCACTGAGAGGATAGAGAGCGAGAGACTGACGAGGAGAGTGTATGTGAGTGAGGTGGAGGGGGGCAGAGGCAGGGGGAGGCCGAGGATGAGATGTAGGGATGGAGTGGGGAGGTATATGAGCTAGGAGCAGGGCAGTGAAATGGCGGGGGGCAGGGCGACATGGAGGCGTTATGTGTGTGGCCACAACTTACAGGATTAAGGCGTCTGGCAATAGATAGATAGATAGACATTGCCACTGAGACTACATGCATAGACTCTTATTTTATCAAGAAGCTTTTTATGGGAGAATTATTCAGTTTGTAAAAATTTAGACGGATTAAATAGACAGTTTTATTTCAATCATAAATAAAAAGTTAAAGAGATTGGTAAAACATGACTGATTGTTTGGGGAAGCAGGCTGAGTTTTCGACCTATATATATATATATATATATATATATATATATATATATATATATATATATGTGTGTGTGTAATTTCTTAACTGATTTATCTTTAATTGAGGTTTCCAATAACATGCACATCACCGATGATAACCCTTTCAGCCCGACGATGCATCATAAATAGTACTCTTGCTGTCTCTAAACATTATTGAGTGATTTTTCGAACGGAAGAGGCTAGACAAGAACCTTCATCAACTCCTGTATGGCAAAAATACTAACAGGTAATCGGAGTGAAGGGGCTAAGGCGACCCGGGGGGGGGGGTTATTTCTAGATTGTCGTGGCGGTAGTGGTTTCGATTCCAGGGTCGTCTGAATATAAGCTCTGTATATTGCAGGCTAAAACTGTTCTCTCCCTGCAGTTCACCATCTTCCTTTCGGGGGATAGGGAGGGAGTTGAGGGACGTTTGTATAACCTGGGAAAAAGGGATGTGCAGTAGAGGGGATGTGCAAGGGAGATGTGGAGGAGAAGTGAAAGGGGAATGTGGAGGGGAGGGGTTGTGTAAGAGGGTATGGAGTGGAGGGGTTATGAAGGGGGGATGTGGAGAGAAGAGATTGTGAAAGAGGTGTGTGGACGTGTGGAGTGGAGGGGTTGTGAAAGAGGAATGTGGAGGGGAGGGGTTGTGAATGGGTGTGTGGAGTGAAGGGCTTGTGAAAGAGGGATGTGTGTGGAGTGGAGGGGTAAGGATGAGTGGGGATAGACATGAGGAGAGACAAAATAGGCGATGGAGGGCGTGGGGTGTGAGGAATGAGGAGTTGGGGATGAGAGGGGATGAGGGGGAGGAGGAGGGAGAGAGAGGGATGTAGGCTGGTGATGTGAGGGTGAGGGTGAGGGAGAGGGGAGGGGGGAGGGATAGGCGGGAGTGAGGGAAATGGACAGGAGAGAAAGGGGACAAGGGAGGTGAGGAGGGAGGGTGTTCTGGTGTCAACATCTTTTTCCATATGAAGTTGTAGTATCACACATTTTACATAATAATTTTTAAAGCTGTTTAGTCATAATTAACAGTATGTAATGAAGTGTGAATGATGAACAACCAAATATCATTTCGTTGTTTGCTGTGGTATAGGAAGAAGGTGGATGGCAGACCACAAGTGCCACCCTGTTTCAATTATAAAATGAAGGTTAGGAGAAGTGATAAGATAATTGTGCGTAAGTGTAAAGTCCTGGGGAACCATTTATTATGTTGGTATATGTGAATGTACTTAATACCATTTTATAGAGGTGTATAATGTGCTAGTAGAGCTGTCATTTATCTCTACTTTTTGCATAAGCCCAGAGTATATGTAATGCACGGCACCTCACTTTTTAGCTGACCTCAGCACCAACGCCCTAGTCGGCTCGGTGAGCGTACAGCGTCAGAGATCGCTTTACAGTTATAAAGGGAGGTGGTGTCGCTCCTACATATCTCTCGGGTCGCAGTTATATTATTCTGTACCCAATAAAGAGAGATTTAATCTGCTCGTTTCTGTCACCTTACGCTACCACTTAATAACAGACCAGCTTCCACCTTCTCGTGGCAGAGGACCTTTGGTGGGAAGTGTCGGGCAGTGACGGCGAGTGGCTGACGTGTACTACAGACAGTGTCGTCGATCCAACACGGTGGTCTAGTTATACTACACAGCAGAACACTTAATATGTAGTCAACTGCTACTCCATAACGGCTACATTGGTGGCCAGCAGTGCGACGATACATTTTATTGGTGCTAGCGGTGGCACGATATTTAGTGCTAGCCATGTACCGATACAAGGGGATAGGGGGAAGATTAATGTTATGTTATGGTTATTGGTGTTATTTTCTTCTCCTCCTCCCCTTTCTTCTCTCCCTCATCGTCCATCTCCTTGCATACCTCAGTTCATCTGAAAATTGATCCGAATGAACAAGAAAACACTGGATTTCAGCTCCACGTCGAAAGTATATATTGTTTTGAGAAAAGACATATAACACAGAGCCTTTGTAATACCCTTTTCTTACCCATATAGTTAAAGTCTCATGTATACCTTAATGTAATCTCTTGTGCTATTAATATCTCGTTAAAACTTACGTTGTTTGAGTAAAATTAAAAGAGAATAATAAGCTGAGATAAGGACATGGAAATTGATAAAGAGGGGCGTTGGAAAGGTGTGTTGATTATGGGAATATGGTCCTTACACCCTTGCACACTTACACACTTGCACACTTACACACTTGCAAACTTACACACTTACACACTTATACACACACACACTCGAGAATACGACTATGGAGACACGCATACGTTATTATACGGAATTATACATAGGTCGTTAGATGCACACACACACGCACATACATACACGCATACACACACTTACACACACACACAGGCTGGACAATTATGTACGCAATTATATATTACGCACTCTACACACACGTTTACGATATTTACACACGATTGTTTTGTTTGTGCTGTTACATACATACATACATTCATACATTCATACATACATACATATATTCGTCCATCCACCCATCCATCCATACATAAATACACACATACATACATACATACATACAAGCAACCATCCATCCATATATACATACGTACATATAAGCTTACATAAATACGTACGCATCGCACACACGCATGGACACATTATATACACACACATACACACACATTCATACATATACATACATGTGCACAGGATAAGTAACAATGAATTTCGTTGTTAAGGGCGTTGTTGAATAAAGTGAAAAATGCCGAGTTAGATTATCATTTGTTTTTACGTCTATCCATCTATCTATCTATCTATCTGTCTATCTATCTAGCTATCTATCCATCTGTCTGTCTGCCTATCTATCTATTGCCAGACGCCTTAATCCCTGATCCTACATCACTTTCACATCAATGCTTCCACATATACACCCCTACAGATCTGCACACACACACACACACACACACACACACACACACACACACACACACACACACACACACACACCAGCAACAGACTTCCACAATATATCAACCTATTCAAAGTACATATTTTCCATTATAGTCTGGCTTTTTCCACTCAAAAAAAAAAATAAAAAAAATCGAAGTGAAGGCGTTATCCAAGGTGAGCCGTCATTAGGGTACCTGTCACACTCACCTGGCTGCTCAATCTGCTGGTGTGGGCGTGGATGTGGGACCAGGATATGAGTAAATAAAACAGATCAGGCACTGGTAGAGTCGTCCTCGTAACACAACAAATCGCTTACACATACACATATACACATTTACACACACACACACACCCATATATACATACACATACATACACGTATACAAGCACATACATACACAAATACACATACACATATACACATCTATTGTTATACGGATTGTTCAGTACAGTACACAGAATTTAGCTCTTGTACAGTATATAAAAATTATGACAATGTAATATTCTCTACCTGTTACATAGCCTTCCCCCCCCTCTCTCTCTCTCTCTCTCTCTCTCTCTCACACACACACACACACACACACACCTGTCATAAAAGAGTGACTCAAATGAACAATATGAACATTTGGTATGACATGAGTGAACGCATTTTTACACAGGAGGTGAACGAATTTATGTGGCACAGGCGAACCTTTCTGAAAAAATGCTGATATTGTGACTGATAAAAGTGGAAATGGGACGAAAATACAGAAATGAAAAATGAATGAGGATACGATGAACATAACTGTGAGAGAGAGAGAGAGGGAGAGAGAGAGAGAGAGAGAGAGAGAGAGAGAGAGAGAGACAGACAGACAGACAGACAGACAGACAGACAGACAGACACAATAAAGAAAATAGCAAGTCATGCTCTCAAATAGGGGATAATTTTGACAGTATGAGCACATTCAGGGTCCCATAACCCACTGTCAACTAAATATAATCCCATGGTGTTAGCTGAGATACTGAACTAGAGTTACTTCGTGTGTGTGTGTGTGTGTGTGTGTGTGTGTGTGTGTGTGTGTGTGTGTGTGTGTGTGTGTGTGTGTGTAGTGCAGCAGAAACCGGAAAAAGGATTTTGATCAAACTTTGCAGGATGGTTGGAATTGGGTCACAGATGGGCCCATTCCAATTTCACGTCGATTGAAAGATCCTGAGGGG
>NC_136983.1:42917756-42935256 GCF_032717465.1 Coenobita brevimanus | reverse complement strand
AATAGGATTGCTTTAATGTGCCCCGTGTGGTCGATAGGTGGATTTAATAATGTTGATATTTTGTCCTTACCCAGTAACGACCCTTCATACGAGCTTATTATTATTATTATTATTATTATTATTATTATTATTATCATCATTGCTTTAGAAACTACGTACTGTACTTGATTTAGGGCCATAGCCACCTCTTCAGTGCCTTCTCTGACGTACTTGTCCTTGTTCGTTCTCAGTGAACTTCTGGTCCGAAAAGACAGAAGTTTTTGCTGCTCCCGATCCCCAGCCCGTCTGCCAGCAGCACCCTCATCAGCTGTACCCAGCGTCCCCTGATAAACCTCCTTCATCAGCCAGTGCCGGAGTAACACCTTTAACAGGGTCCTCGATAACGCTAGGCACCACAGACCGATTCGACACTGCCAAAACATACATATAGGCACCCACTACATCCCTGAGTTTATCAAGAAGGAACCGTTTCAGGTGGCATCTTGGGAGATTTTGTTTGGATTTGCAACCTTAGAGCAGCAATAAGTCTGTGGTAAGTAGCAAACAACTCTACACTCCTAAAAACCCTGCATTTCTGAAGGACCATCCCTGAATAAATACAAAAGCTTGATTAATCTCCTTGGCAACTTCGACAGCACCGAAACACCAAGACCCGTAGCGAGAATCTAGTCTTTGGAAGGCTCTAGCACTTCTCGCTTAAAATATTTTGCGAAATCCAAAACGTAAGTCTACTGGAGTTCCTGGTTCCAACGCCTCGGGGACCTACAATTTCCTCCCAATCTTCCCCGACAGTGCCACATCCATCCCTACCAAATCAGTCCCAGTTAGCACCCAGATCCTACCAGGTCTCTTCGTACCCAGTCCCTTCACCCACCCGTCATGTCGGTTATGTTAAGCAATTCTCAGCGTTAACAGCCCAATCCCCGTAAATGCTAAATTCTGATACCTCTATCCATCCAATCTTCAATCCTACCAACTCCATCCATCTAGCCTACCAAAATTTTATGTCTACCAAAATCACTCCAAACCCACCCTTCCCCCCCAAAAAAAAAATAAATAAATAAAAAATCCCCATCAGACCATCATCCAGACCAAAACCCTACCAAATCCAGCTCATCTGCGTCTCATCTCCCTACCAAATGACTCTCTATTAACGCAAAACCCTACCACATGTATTCCTACCAAATGCGTCCCCAGTACCGTCCCTGTCATGTACGTATAATATTGGCATTATGTTAAATAGTTCCCAGGGTCCGTGTATGTGTGTGTGTGTGTGTGTGTGTGTGTGTGTGTAAATTAGTACAGAAATTAGTCAGATGTGTGTGGGCAGATTTCAGGATGCCAACATTATGCAGATTAGGGAGGCTAGAATTCGTGCTGCCACTCTCTCTCTCTCTCTCTCTCTCTCTCTCTCTCTCTCTCTCTCTCTCTCTCTCTCTCATATTACACCTCCAAGGATTAGACAGGCTTCGTTAAAATGGTTTGTACAGAGAGAGAGAGAGAGAGAGAGAGAGAGAGCGGAGTGTGTGTGTGTGTGTGTGTGTGTGTGTGTGTGGTGTGTGTGTGTGTGTGTGTGTGTGTGTGTGTGTGTGTGTGTGTGTGTGTGTGTGTGTGTGTGTGTGTGTGTGTGTGTGTGTGTGTGTGTGTGGGTGAGCGTGTCCATGTGTGCGTGTGTATGTGTGTGTGTTTGGATGCTTAATTATATTAGCTTGCTAGGGAGTAGCAGATGCCTCTGTGTACGAGAGAGAGAGAGAGAGAGAGAGAGAGAAAGAGAGTCTGCTGTTCTAAAGGATACTAGTTCGATTCGATTCTCCGTTAGATAATAGTTTAATGACATGCAATTACAACACCTCCATTAACACCATCATAGCATCATTAATGAATCTATTATCACAACTCAGCAAAAAGAAGATGGAGAGATGGCAATTATAGGCCAAGTTAGAGTGAACAGAGTATACGTATCGTATATCCCAGTCACATACCAATAATACTACACTTACTGCCGCCTAAGGGACCCTGTTTTAATTCCAGCAAAGAGAAAATGATACATGCTTCATAACTATATTTTTATCGCTCGGGATATTGTGTCGTTCTGAGTTCATTTCACTCATAATTCCCGCCCCCTAAAGGTTTCATCTCACTCTTTTTTTAACTCCTCCTCTTACGATTTTAATATAGTCTATCTTTACTGCTGACACATGGTTTTAATAATTTCAAACCTTTTTTTTTGTAGTGAGTGAGTTAATGACGGCTATAATTATCTGACCCCCTTTCCCCCAGGTCGTAGTCTCTCTCTTCAAACTTTCGAAGCTTCAGTCCTTCTCCTCTTCGAAGTTTTTCTCCAAAGTCTCGCTGCTTCACTCTCGCTCCTGTCTCGCTCCTTTAGTCTCTCTGTCCAGTTCGTAGTCTCTCCTGTCTCGCTGCATCAGTCCTTCTCCAGTTCGCAGTCTCTCCAAAGTCCAGCTGCTTCACTATCTCTCCAGTTCGCAGTGTCCAAAGTCTCGCTGCATCAATATCTCTCCAGTTCGCAGTGTCCAATGTCTCGCTGCTTCAATATCTCTCCAGTTCGCAGTGTCCAATGTCTCGCTGCTTCAATACCTCTCCAGTTCGCAGTGTCCAATGTCTCGCTGCATCAATATCTCTCCAGTTCGCAGTGTCCAAAATCTTGCTGCTTCAGTATCTCTCCAGTTCGCAGTGTCTCTCCAAAGTCTCGCTGCTTCAGTCCCTCAGTGCTTTGTTTACCTTCAGAATATTTAGCTTAGGGGATTTAGGAATTTAAGGGAATTTAATTTAGAGGATTTAGGGATTTTAGGGGACTTAGGGAATTTAGCTTAAGGGATTTAGGAATTTTAGGGGATTTAGGGAATTTAGCTCAGGGGATTTAGGGATTTTAGGAAATTTAGCTTATGGGATTTTTAGAGGTTTTTGGGGATCTAGGGAATTTAGCTTAGGGGATTTTGGAATTTTATGGGATTTAGGGAATTTAGCTTAGAGGACTTAGGAATTTTAGGGGATTTAGGGATTTTAAGGAATTTAGCTTAGGGGATTTAGGAATTTTAGGGAACAGCAAAGAGGAGTTTTTTTTTTTTTTGCTGGCGGGGTTACATATAATTTGGTCCTCATTAGCTCTCTCATGAGCGGAACAACTTTATTATTTCCTTTTATTTAATTTTAGGGCATTCCAGATGATTCTAGTCAGCAGAGAGAGAGAGAAAGAGAGAGAGAGAGTATGTGTGTGTGCATGTGTGTGTGTGTGTGTGTGTGTGTGTGTGTGTGTGCATGTGTGTGTGTGTGTGCATGTGTGTGTGTGTGTGTGTGTGTGTGTGTGTGTGTCACGAAAAACCCTCCCTAACCCCCCCAAAAAAAAATCCCCCAAAAATAAAATATAAAAAAATATTATGATCTTGGTGTAGGGGAATATATATATATAAATTTTTTAGCCTGCATCCCAGATTTTTACCTTACGTTAATTGTATGTAGTTAGGACAGGTAATATTTATGTTCATGATAAAGCACTAATGAGTAGGTGTTTGGGGAGAGGGGCGGAGAGAGAGAGAGGGGAGGGGGTAAAAATAGAGGGGTAAGAAGGTAAGGGGGCAGACTGGCATTTAATTAACCTGCGTAGGTGAGAAAAAAAGGGCACAGGTGAAAAGAAGGGGGTGTTTGAACCTGGGGGGGACACAGCTCTCCCTCCCTCTCTCTCTCTCTCTCTCTCTCTCTCTCTCTCTCTTCTTACCTGTCTTCCTCTATCTGTCTATCTATCCGTCTTTCTTTCTTAATCTGTCTAGTATTCAGTAACATACAATAATACCTGTCTATCTTGCTATCTACTAACCTACCTGTTTAACTCTCTCTCTCTCTCTCTCTCTCTCTCTCTCTCTCTCACCTCATTGACACATCCGTCTAAATCCATCAGGTTGCATGTATAATTGCAAACTGCACAAAATTGTCCTTAATGCAAGATAAAAATTGCACACGCATAATTAGCAACACTCCCCGCCCCCTCCTTCCCCTCCCACACCCCTCCCCTTCCTTCCCCTCCCACACCCCTCCCCCTCCTTCCCCTCCCACACCCCTCCCCCTCCTTCCCCTCCCACGCCCCTCCCCTTCCCCTCCTCATCACCCCTCCCTCTCTCTATCACCATTCCTCCTCTTCCTCCTCCTCCTTCTCCTCCTTACCTTTCTCCTTCTCCCCCTCCTCTTCCCTACCATCTCAATCCTTCTCTGTTTTATTCCTCTTTCCTTTCCTCCTCCCTCTTCCATCCCTCCCTCTTCCATTCCTTCTCCTCCTCCTCCTTCTCCTCCTCCTCCTCCTCCTCCTCCCTATCCCATTACTCTCTAATTTCCTCCCACTCTTCCCCCGCCTCCCCCCCCTCAGTGTTCACCTTCTCTCTCTCTCTCTCTCTCTCTCTCTCTCTCTCTCTCTCTCACCCTGTCAGTCCCTCCTCCATCGTGCTTTGGGTAGAGAAAATTTTGCTCTCCCTCCCTCCCTCCCTCCCTCCCTCTCTCTCTCTCTCTCTCTCTCTCTCCATATTTCATTCCTTTCAGTCCAAGAATGTCTTTTTAGAATATATTCTTCCTACCACAAGACGAGAGAGAGAGAGAGAGAGAGAGAGAGAGAGAGAGAGAGAGAAATTTGTTTTGAAATGAAGTTAGATACACCTATCACAATAAACAATCAGTTAGACACACAGATAGACAGATAGATAGACAGATAGAGAGATAAAATAAATCGCCTAGTAAGTACAATCAAGATCAATCGCCTCTTCATTACATCAACAAATACATTCCATTTTCTGTTGAAAGGTAAAGAGCTATAACTATCCTAAATTAATCAGCTTTTTTTTTCTCTCTCTCTCCACTAATATTTGCTTTTCTCATCCTTGGCTTTCAGTACCGATGTTATAAAATTTCCTATACTAAGAGAGCACTCCTAAAACATGCGAAATATATGTAGAGACTAACGAGGAGAGTATATGTCAGTGGCTGAGGTTGGGGGAGATGAGGATGAGATGGAGGGATGGAGAGGTACATGAGAGAGGGAGGCCAAGGATGAAACGGAGGGATGGTGTGCAGAGGTATATGAGAGAGGAGGGGGAGACCGAGGATGAGGAGAGATGGAGTGGAGAGGTATCTGAGAGAGGAGAGGGAGACCAAGGATGAGATGGAGAGATGGAGTGGCGAGATATATGAGAATGCGGTGTGTGAGCTGGGGGGAGGGAAGCTTAATGGCAGGGCGACGTGGAGGCGATTTGTTTGTGGCCACCCCTTATGGGATTAAGGGGTCTGGCTATAGATAGACATATAGATAGATAGATAGATAGATAGACAGATAGATAGATAGACAGACTTTTATTTGTCAGTATATCATAGCTTTTAAAAACTGTGAAATATAATAATCTCAGTCTTTTCAATTCATCCAAATCGTTAGTAATCTATCTAATCCTCTTCATATTTCACACCCATTATGCCCTCCATGAACGAAGGCCTTTATATAACTTTTCTCCTCCATGCAGAGCTCCATTGGTCCCATTATGAAGGCAGGGAAGGCAGATAAAAGCCGAAAAAAAAAAAAGAATCCCAGCAGACAGACAGTAAACAAAAAAAAGTGCTGGAGTGCTGGATCGTGTGACCTTTATCTTTGACACATCGACGGTAATTTTAATCTATTCTCCTCTCTCTCTCTCTCTCTCTCTCTCTCTCTCTCTCTCTCTCTCTCTCTCTCTCGAATTCACATACCCACACCTGCTTGTGGTGTGAAAGAAAAATTAAAAGGGAATCATGCTAGGAATGTTATTATTATTATTATTATTATTATTATTACTACTACTACTACTACTACTATTACGAGTACTACGACTGTGACTAATGACATGAACACAGCAATCGAAGGTCATGATCTGAGGGTGGTTGGGAGGTCAGAGAAACCAGCAAGATAAAAGGAAAAGTTGAAGATACAGAAAAGGAAAATTTAAGACTGGAAAAAGGACATCATTTTCTTGCCCAAGTTGAGTTCTGGAAAAGGAAATAAAATTCACTGATGTCCAAGGCGGAATTATAGAGCATGATTCTAAGTTTAAATAGAGTTTGATCCTTATAATTGCTTTTAGAGAGTTGTATCCCTATAATATCTTGCTCAGTGTTGCATCCCTATAATCCCAAGACTATAATTCAATACGATAAAGAATGAAGCCTCTATAATACTGGAAATTAAGACCTCTTTTACGACACTGCCATCAATACCAGGCTACAAGGTCTCGATATTGTGACTTTAAAGAAGAAATAATTTAACAGTCTTCTACACCAGAGGCATGGAATGTGTCTGAGCGAGCAAGAATGTGTTTTTGATATTTTTTTGGCTTTATTTTGGCTCTTTTTTTTTCGGCATATGGCAGGTGACACTATAAGGCAGTTTTCGTGATTGTTTAAAAAAAAAGTGTGACGCCTCTTGATTGGCCTAACAGGTGAGGAAAAAAATGCAGTTTGGGCGCTCTGGTCTTGCCTAGCGGATTTTTATTTTTTAACTCTTTGCCTTTTTTCTGCAACATTTGATTCTTTAGGGGTACAATTCTGATACGAGTTATTTTCACGAGTCTCAAAATGCTATAACACGCGACGATAGGTTGGAGAGCTGAGAGGAACAGCGAGTTTAGCGCTCCTCAGGCAGGGAAGTGTTACGTGCTATTTAGAGCAAGAATTTTACACGCCAAATTAGGGCAGAATCATTATGTTCTCGCTAGCTTTCCTCGATCGAACAAATTATCATTATTATTATTATTATTATTATTATTATTATTATTATTATTATCATTTCGAGATCAAGCGTTACTAGAAAGGCTGACTCTTAGAAGTAAGCCCACAAGGTCCTCCTCCAACCTTATGCTACAACTTGACATTGTGTGACCCAGAATTCTCGACACACACACTCAAAATCAAAACACAGAACCCTTGAGCAGCCAAACACGACTTACAACGCAGCCTGTCTTCAGTATTATCACGGTTTTGTAGCGTTTGTTGATCGCTTAAATTCGGTGGCGCCTTCCTCTATTTCTTGCTATATTTGCTACATTCAGACGATTGATTTCAGGTTAGGGGAGGGATTTCGATATGGAGGGATTTAATACAGCCTTCATTAACCTCTTCACTGCTAGGAGGGGTTTTGGAAGCTGAATAAAATCGTCTGGAAATAGGAAGAATAGAAGAGAAAAAGGCCTTGCTATACTGAAGGGATTAAAACTATGCGGTGCCAGGGTATTCAGTAATTCATTCTTTCACTCTGATGACTCATGCATAGGACTCTCTCTCTCTCTCTCTCTCTCTAACTCTGGCAATTTTCTGAGCTTAATTTTAAGCTTGAGAGTAACGATATTAGCAACATGTCAAGTATAAACATATTTCAAAACAATACAGTTACATGCACCTTCATTTTCTAATAGGCCTATTTATTTTCTAGTAGGCCTATGTATATTCTAGTAGGCCTATGTATTTTCTGGAAGGCGTATGTGTTTTCTGGTAGGCCTATGTATTTTAGTAGGCGTATGTATTTTCTAGTAGGCCTATGTATTTTAGTAGGCCTATGTATTTTCTAGTAGGCCTATGTATTTTAGTAGGCCTACATATTTTCTAGTAGGCCTATGTATTTTCTGGTAGGCCTATACATATTAAATTTTCTCTGCCTCAATAATCAAAATAACAATACCTACTGTACACATACAGAATTTTTCATACATATTCGTTGATTTTTCAGTTTCGTAGCCATCTTGATTTTAGAGTTATCATTGGCCTTCCTTATGTATGTATGTATGTATGTACGTATGTATGTATGTATGTATGTACGTGTGTATGTATGTATGTATGTATGTATGTATGTATGTATGTGTGTGTGTATGTATGTGTGCGTGTGTGTATGTATGTATGTATTTGCAATTCATACTTATTCAAATGAGTGGATGGTAATGGATAAAATTCTGAATGCTGTAAATACTGATAGTCATATTAGAATTAGTAAAATGTTTGCATCTCTGCTAGAAAGGTAAGGATTTGATTTAGGCCTATCACTGGAGAGAGAGAGAGAGAGAGAGAGAGAGAGAGAGAGAGAGAGAGAGAGAGAGAGAGAGAGAGAGAGAGAGAGAGAGAGAGAGTCCTTATCTCTGGTCCGTCTGTCAGGGTACAGATGGAAGAGGATGTGTGTACGGGAATTATTATTATTATTATTATTATGATGATGATGATGATGATGATGATGATGATTATTACTACTACTACTACTACTATTACTACTACTACTACTACTACTACAACTACTACTACTACTACTCATTATTATTATTATTATTATTATTATGATTATGATTATGATTACTAATGTTGTTGTTGTTGTTGGTATTATTTTCTTCGTCTTATCTTTAATATTATTATAAATTGTTATTTAGCAGCAGCGGTAGTGGTGGTGGTGGTGGTAGTAGTAGTAGTAGTAGTAGTGGTGGTGGTAGTGGTGGTGGTAGTTGTCGTAATAGTAGTAGTAATAATAATGATAATAGTGGTAGTAGTAGTAGTAGTAGTAGTAGGAGTAGTAGTAATAGGAGTAGTAGTAGTTGTAATAGGAGTAGTAGCAGAAGAAGTAAAAGTACTAATAGCAGCAGCAACAGTACTACTACTACTACTACTACTAACTGGTAGTTCCTATCATCCAGTCACTTGTTGCAGAGCTTCCCATAGATGACTCTACGCTGAGGGAGAAGCCAAACGGTATATAGGCGCTCCAAACAGGTATGGCCTCTTTGGATTTACCGGAGAATAAATCGGTTAGGAAAGGGTGTTACGAAGATTCTAAGCAATCCGAATATGTGTGCAATGTGGCAGGTTCGGTCCGTAGAGTTAGTATGACCAAATTGGATTGCGAATAAATAGGTTAGGAAGTGGTGTTACGAAAATTCCAGGCCACTTGCAGTCCTAATTTGAGTGAAAGTTGGCAAGTTGGGTCGTGGAATCCGTATAACATTGAGAATAAATCGGTCAGGAAAAGGAGTTACGAAAATCCCAAGCAATGGAAATATGTGTGAAATCTGGCAAGCTGGGTCCGTAGAGTTGATTGAAAAGCGTCCCAATTCCCACCGACAGGACATCACTCGGGACCAAAATGCGTAATGGCAGCTGCTGGGACGTCACGGCTGCGTAGGTAAGGGTTGGCTGGGAACGTTTGTCGGTTTTGGAAATTTTATATATATGGAAATTGTACGTAATAAATGTCTTTGATGAGAAGGGTAGTAACAATAATAATGATGATAATAATGATGATAATACAGTAATAACAATAATAATGATAATAATAATAATAATAATAATAATAATAACAGCAACAAGAAGAAGAAGAAGAAGAAGAAGAAGAAGAACAACAACAACAACAACAACAATAATAATAATTATTATTATAACGATAACAACAATAATAATAATAATAATAATAATAATAATAATAATTAGTCTATCTATCTATTGCCAGACTCCTCAATCCCCTAAGGAGTGGCCACAAACAAATCGCCTCCATGTCGCCATGTCCTCCTCCTTTTCACTGCCCTGCTCCCAGCTCACACCCCCCTCTCTCATATACCTCTAATGATAATAATGATAATAATAACAATAATAATAATAATAATAATTATAATAATAATAATAATAATAATTATAATTGTTACTACACCTGTGCTGCAAAAGTGTGAAGTGTGTGTGTGTGTGTGTGTGTGTGTGTGTGTGTGTAATTCACCGGGTCTGTCAGGATCACTTGATGGTCGTGATCGTCAGCTTTTACCCTCCCGGAAGGGAGCTGAGAGCTCATATAGTCCGATCTAAGGGCAAGGCTGTGACCTTCACACACGCACACACCCGTCCCCTTGCTCAAGGGGGACAGTAACCACCCACTTCATCAGTGAAACTTTTCGCAACCTGAGCGAGGCGCGAACTCCCGTCTACCAGATGGCAAGCGAGAACGTTACCACTGCACCAGCGAGCGGTGTGTGTGTGTGTGTGTGTGTGTGTGTGTGTGTGTGTGTGTGTGTGTGTGTAGTTAGAAGAAGGAAAAGAAGAATAAGAAGAAGAAGGAGAGGAAGAGGAAGAAGGGAGAATAGGCAAAAGTCTAAGTTGTATGAAAGAAAGAGTGCAGGGCGATAAAATGTGGTAAAGTGAACGTAGGATGAGACTGATATAGAGAGTTAGAGTGAGTAAGTGGTGTGGGAGGCGAAGGAGAGGTGACCCGAGGGAGAGAGAGAGAGAGAGAGAGAGAGAGAGAGAGAGAGAGAGACTTTGTGTGAGACAGAGGCATGAAAATGATGGTGAGTTGAGTTGAGAGAGAGAGAGAGAGAGAGAGAGAGAGAGTTATAACTGTACGAATTATTTTCCTCACACACACACACACACACACACACACACACACACACACACACACACACACACACAGATTATTCCCTTCTCTTTTTTTCTGGAGTCCTGGCGCCCCACTTCCCCCCAGGATATTACTCACGTCTCCCTAGGGGGGCGCGTTCCCTAGGTTGACATTCACTGCTCTAGACCTTCATAAAAATATTCAGCTTCTCAATTACCTCTGGCTGATGTTGGGTATGCGCAGGGCTTAAATGAACTGCATCTCAAAATCACGTTTCTTAATCCCGGTCTGCCACAAGGATCAGTTCTGGCTCCAACCCTGTTCCTAATTCATATTAATAAGCCTGCTACTCTATTCATGCCACAAAACTTCTTGATGGTACCGCATAGCTAAGTGTTTGTTGATCAGTAAGCCTACATCGTGTTATTTCTTTGTTAACTTTAGACATATAATTTCCTCACCTAGCTCTCTAACCTCACTATGACGTATGATTTCTGAGTCTACGTGTCTTATTTTTTCAAACTCGCGAGGAAGAATTTAGACGCCGTGTGTTGCAAGATTTAATTGACAAAGGCGGCTGGATTGTGACACAGAGAATTCCTTATCCCTCCTTGCCCTCGAGCTGCTTTGACCTCCACTACAACCCTCGGCTACTGCTGGGTACTCAGGCTCACGGTTTGGTATTATGGTGTTTTAGAATGAGGTTTGATGCAAGGAGACTCGTTTGCTATAATCCTCAACAGTATGGCCTAGTATGGTTGCATGTCTAACACCCTCCATATTGAATACTGAGTTGTAGCAAGGGATTAGCACTAGAATACGATGCTAGTCACGAAGAGGTGCTCTGGATAGAATATAGAGCTATAGTATTGTCATTTCCCAGCATCGAGCTTCGTGGAATAATCTTCAAAAAGACGAAAATCTGGGCCAAGTTACGGTGAGAGAACTGTAATGCAGGTGTAGGTCAGGTGTTTTGCCCTAATCACCTGTTAAGCGTAGTTCCTGCCCACTTTCCCACACGCCTCACCTCGTTTCCCCCACCTCTCGCCCTGCCTCTGTCTTTCACTCTCTCACCCTAACTTTCTGCAGCTGAGGAAAGACTTTCGTGTGTGGCTGAAATGTCTTACGGTTTTAGAGTTAGCGGTGGGTGAGAGTCGGGTGGATCTCTCTCTCTCTCTCTCTCTCTCTCTCTCTCTCTCTCTCTCTCTCTCTCTCTCTTTAATCATATATAACGTGGTATTTCATTTCTCTTTGCAGTTATTTCTCTTTCTCCTCTTCTCTCAATCTCCCTCTGTCTGTCTGTCTCCGTCTGTCTTTCTTATCCTATGTGTATGTGTGTGTGTATGTGTGTGTGTGTGTGTGTGTGTGTGTGTGTGTGTGTGTGTGTGTGTGTGTGTGTGTGTGTGTGTGTGTGTGTGTGTGTGTGTGTCTTTCCCTCCACGTCTGTCACACTGCCTTCCCCTCCCACACCACAATCAACCATTCACCATACACACTTTCTCCCTGTCATGTCGCCCTCTCATACCATCCTGGAGTTGCTTCACTTATAAATACATTCTCCTTTATTACCCACCTTCATTCCATTCACATATTTATTAACCATCACTCCTTCAATTATCTTTACTTTCGTTCATCCATTCTATTACACTTTATTCCCGTTTGTTAAGGATTTAGTACTGATTCTAGTGCTCATCTTTTTCACACATTGAGGTGGTTTGGCCATGTGGAGAGGATGGGGAGTGAGAGGCTGACGAGGAGAGTGTATGTGAGTGAGGTGAAGGGGGGAGAGGGCGGGGGACGCCAAGGATGAGATGGAGAGCTGGAGTGGAGAGGTATAAGAGAGAGAGGGGAGTGTGAGCTGGGAGCAGGGCGGTGAAATGGAGGGGGACAGGGCAACATGAAGGCGATTTGTTTGTGGCCACCCCTTACGGGATTAAGGCGTCTGGTAATAGATAGACAGAGAGATCTTTTTCACTCTTAAATTTTTTACTCCTTAAAGATTTATTACCTTTTCTAGTACTGTCTCCTTTCTGTCTTCCATATTTTTCCTGTTTCTTTAGGGTATATTACAGATTCTTGAGTTAATTTCTATCCTTCATACAGTCCATTCTCTTTCCTCACAAGTATATTTCTCATTCTAGCCGTCACCCATTTCATTCTCACCTATTTTCACTCCTCAAGGCTTTATTGATGATTCTGTTGTTCACCCATTTCGCTGTCATTATTATTTTTTTCGTTTCTTATAGACTTTTAATATACTGTACTTTAATTCTCTCTCTCTCTCTCTCTCTCTCTCTCTCTCTCTCTCTCTCTCTCTCTCTCTCTCTCTCTCTCTCTCTCTCTCTCTCTCTCAAAGCGTTTATAAAGTGGTATTCCATTTCTCTTTGCTATTATTTCTCTCTCTTTCTCTCTCTCTCTCTCTCTCTCTCTCTCTCTCTCTCTCTCTCTCTCTCTCTTTCCACTTCCCTCTCTCTCCCTCTGTCTCTGTCTGTCTGTCTGTCTGTCTCGCTTTGAGTGCCACGTTCAAAATACTTCTCTTAATCTCCTCTCTCTCACTCTGATCTCTCTCTCTCCACTTACCTCCCTCCCTCACCCACTCACTCACTCTTACTCTGATCTCCCTCCCCCCTTGTCTCTCTCTCTCTCTCTCTCTCTCTCTCTCTCTCTCTCTCTCTCTCTCTCTCTCTCTCTCTCTCATGTATACAATCTTTTCATCTTGCCTCCCACAGTTCCACCCCCCCCCTTCTCTCTCTCTCTCTCTAAGGTGTAGGATCCCAGGGCTAGGCTACCATAATCCAGGGCAGATGACCAGCTTACTTCCCCTGGTGGCATGACAGGATTGGCGATCGCACCATCCACTCACCTGATGTAGTGCTGCCTACCTCTTCCTTCGCCTTTATTATTCTTTTTTCTGAGTCTGTTCTCCTCATCTCCTATCTTCCATCCTTCCTTTCACTTTTTATTTCTCTTCTTTCTGCTTCAGGTGGTTCTACACTGAGTGACAAGCCTAATGGTTTCCTGTAACCCAAGAAACCATTTACAAAAGCTGGGTGGTAACCATATATCCAGAAAACGCAGTGATGCTGAGCCTGCTATGGTATCCCTGTTAACTGGGTGGATAGACGCAAATGCGGCGTCCACCCGGGAAGCAAACATCCACACTTTCCTCCAAAGCTTCAATATATGGATGTTCAGTGCACGGGAAGGACCTGCATGGGTGATTGCTTGCCTGCGATTGATGAGTCTGCTCGCCCAAACAGACCAGGGTTACGCAACAACAACAACATGATCGAATGGGCTCCAGTCACCTCTTGGAGACGAAATTTATGCAAGATTGTCACTCCGATACGGTTGTTCTGACCACTGAACCACCAAAACGCATAAAGACAGCCACGGAGAGAAAGAGAAAAAGAAGGAGAGAAATAGAAAGAAAGAGAGAAAAGAAAGAAAGGGAGAGAAGAAAGACAGAAAGTGACTCACTGACCACTGACAGGACACACTCGGAGCCGAAATAGGTATGTGACGCGCCGTACACAACGAACCCACCATTTTCTTTCTTTCTTTCTTTCTTTCTTTTTAAGTTCTGTTGATATGGTTACCAGGGAGAGTTAAAAATTCTAATTCGATTTAAAATATAATTCACTCCCATGCCCGCGGTGAAATTGGATACGCCCGGAATCTCCAATGGCTGATGCACCGGTTATTATTATTATTATTATTATTATTATTATTATTTTATTCGTTTTTCTATTTTCCGTTGTCGAATTTTTTGTGTGGTGGTCGACTGTTTATATATATATTTTTCTTAAGATTGTGAATGCAGAGGACCTAGTGCCGTATTGTCGTTCCTAACACCTTTTCCTAAGCGATTTATTTTCTTTATTACACCCTACTGTACTCTTCTGTGTTACATAAATCCTACTCTCGTTGGTTGAGGAAGCTCCCTAACCTATTTCCCTTAGCGATTTGTTTTGCTTATTACTCCTTACTGTCCTCTTCTGTGTTACAAAATACCTATTGTCGTCGGTAGTGGAAGCTCCCTAACCCATTCTCCTATGCGATTTATTTTGCTTTTTACTCCTTACTGTCCTCATCTGTGTTACCTGAATCCTTCCATTATCGCCATACTCTACTGTAAATCCCAAAATAAATCGCTAAGGAAGAGGTGCTAGGGAGCTTCCTTACCTAACGAGAATACGGACCCTGAAATGACATCACCGCTAGTCGTTTGTTTGTCTGTTTGTTTGTTTATTTGTTTGTTTGTTAAGCGGAGGAAACCGTGCCTCCCCCCCTCCCCCGGACAACAACACATACACACACAAACATTTATCTGACATCAATAGCCAATAACTTTTTTTTTTTTTCTTATCATGTCATGGAGGCGTTTCGTCGTCGGCTTTACCAGTACACAAACATTCAGTGACAGGGTGGTAAAAAAAGTTCCAAGCTCCAAACGTGACACGGTATCCCACAGTGCCCACGTGAGGATACAGTGTCAGGTGTCATATATTTAACACTTTTGACACACACTGTAGCTGCATAGTGATGGGTAATAGAATCTTACTATATATATACTCTTTTCACTCTAACTTGGCCTAAAATTGTCACCTCTCCATCCTGAATGCTGATAAGAATGGACTAACACTAGAAAATGATGCTAGTCACGAAGAAGTGTAACAGAATCTTATTGATAACTGTATTCTTTTTATCTAACTTGGCCTAAAATTGCCATCTTTCCGTCTTGAATGATGAGTTGTAAGAATTAACACTAGAATATGATGCTAGTCACGAAGAAGAGCAATAGAATCTTAAGGTAACTATACTCTTTTTACTCTAACTTGGCCTAAAATTGCCATCTCTCCATCTTGAATGCTGACAAGAATGGATTAACACTAGAATATGCTAGTCGCGAAGAATATGATGCTAGTCAAGAAGAAGTGCCTCTTTGTTGGTGTTGGTGATTACTCTGTGTGTTTCTTGTTTGTTGAGAGAGAGAGAGAGAGAGAGAGAGAGAGGGAGGGAGGGAGGGAGAGAGACCCCTCCTCACCCTCATCTTGCTGATCACTCTTTTCTTACGTCCTTACATCAAAGAAGGGCCACTACTTCACTATGATGACGCTCCTTCTGACGCAGCTCTGACAAAACTAAGGAATATTATTTTACTTAGGAAGAGGAATTACATCATTATCATCATCATCATCATCATCACCATCCTCCTCCTCATCATCATCATCATTATCATCATTATCAACAACAGCAGCAGAAGCAGTAGCAGCCTAAGAGAGTCTATTTTCCTTTGAAGGCCTCCTGTCTTTCTCCACCCTGACCCTTTTGCTGTATGCCCGTTCCATCCAGTCCCGGTAAATCTCTCCATCTCACCATTTTGCTCTCTGTCCTCCTCTCACACCCACTCCATCCCCTCGCGGCCTCTCAATTATTCTGCTTGCCTTCTTGTTATCAATTCTGCGAAGGACGAGGCCTGCCCACACCAACCTTAGCTCTTTCATTAGGGTGACCTTTACCTCCACCTTCGCTTATATCGTCGTCCAGGAAGTTTTATTTTTATATCTTTACGTGGTATATGGCATTTTCCTTTCCATTTCTCCTTGTACCATCTTAATTTTACGTTGGAGGGATTTTCTTAGGCTCTACGTTTGTTTAGAAGATTGGAATAAGAGGAAGCACTTGTGTAAGGTTTTGGGTAACGGAGGTGGTTTGCTGTCTGTCGTGAAATGTGTGTGTGTGTGTGTGTGTGTGTGTGTGTGTGTGTGTGTGTGTGTGTGTGTAATTCACCGGGTCGGTCAGGATCACCTGATGGTCGTGATCGTCAGCTTTTTACCCTCCCGGAAAGGAGCTGAGAGCTCATATAGTCCGATCTAAGGACAAGGCTGTGACCTTCACACACGCACACACCCGTCCCCTTGCTCAAGGGGAACAGTAACCACCCACTTCGTCAGTGAAACTTTTCGCAACCTGAGCGAGGCGCAAACTCCCGTCTACCAGATGGCAAGCGAGAACGTTACCACTGCACCAGCGAGTTGTGTGTGTGTGTGTGTGTGTGTGTGTGTGTGTGTGTGTGTGTGTGTGTGTGTGTGTTTGTGTGCGTATTTTTTCGCTTTATATCGTGGCCATGAACTGCAACTCTACTGCTTATCCCAAGTATATAACGTGTATTCTCCAACCCATTCTACTTCCTTATTTTTCATAATTACTGAAAGGGACTGAACATAATTTAAAAGGAAATGATTGAGAAACACACCTTTAGACTCATCCTGTTCAACTCTTCCTCAAATCAGCCATCATTTCTTTTCCTTCCTCCTCTGATTCACTGACACGCGTTGACAGCATCCCGTTTATGTCACTTCCTTGGCCTTCTCAATCGTAATTTCTTTGTCCTCTCGCCACGTAGTAAATAACGTTGGTGAAATTATATCTACTTGTCTAATACCTGTCTATTTGCATTTTCTGACTATGTGGAGTTTTATAAGCAACTGTCCTATTATATCATACAGTAATTTAACCAAAGTTTCTGCTGCACCTTATCTCCGAGCTGCTTCATTCACTGCTTCGTTTGTAACTGAATCAATTGTGTTTTATGCTTCGTTAATGTAATGCACAAAAGTCTCTGTAATTCTAAAGCATTCTCAGTCCCCTAGTTAATAGGGTGAATATAGTCTGCTTCTGAGTAAGCAATAGGAACTGGGGTTAGTTCTCGTGGCTGATTTGCATCTAATGAATAACTGAATCGCATTGTTGAGGCTTTTGTAGAACTGAGGTAGACCACGTCTCACTACAGCGAGGCGCAGAGAGGAGTGTTCAGACTTTGTTCCCAGATGGATACCACATTTGCGTCTCCCCCCAGTTAACAGGGGCACTATAACAGTTCCACATCATTTAGTTCTTAAGTTATATGGTTGCCACCCAGCGCTGCAAATGGTTTCCTCTGTAAAGCCATTAGGCTTGTCATACAGTGCAGAGCCACCTGAAGTGGAAAGAAAGGTACTAAAAAGCGACAGAAAGAATAGGAGAAATAAGTAGAGAGTAGGGTCAAACAGAGAAAAAGAATGATAAAGGTGAAGGAAAAAAGGACAGCACTACATCAAGTGAGTGGATGATGGTGGC
>NC_136983.1:42905256-42912756 GCF_032717465.1 Coenobita brevimanus | reverse complement strand
CTAATGTCAGCTCTCCATGCTGCTCGATCTCTGGCAGCCTCCCTATTAACTCCCTTATCCCTGAGGTAACATTCTATGACTTCGTCCCAGGTTTTTTTAGGTCTGTCTCCCGCAACACTACCCCTGACGTTCACACCTCTCATCTTCCGCACCCAGTTGTCATCCCGCATGCTCTCCACATGCCCAAACCACCTCAGTCCACCCCTCCTCATCACAACAGTCCAGTCAGTCCCATCCTTCCTCTCAACTCTTCAATCGAAATCCTATCTTCCCAGGCGTCGCATTCAAGGACGCACTGCACATTCACCTAATCAACGTCAGTGCAGTACTTTTGAGCCTGCGAATATCCTTTTCTTTTAGTTCCCAGGTCTCACTACCATACAGCAGGACACTCCTAACACATATTACATACAAAGATCCCTTAGCACGTAGGAAGAGCCCCCTCAGTGTCAGGAAAGGCAACAGCTCCCTGATCTTTCTCAAACCACTCCTCACTCCAACATCACCTCCAGCACATAACACGTCCCGCAAATTACAAAACTCACACACTCAAGAGACTCACCAGCAAGATATTCAGTCTGTTATTATTATTATTATTATTATTATTATTATTATTACTTGTTGTTGTTGTTGTTGTAGAATGTTAATGGTATGAAAATAATTAAATGCCAATAATTGTGAAAAAAATAACACGGCCAGATCAAAGATTTCATTTATCAGTACTGCCAATAATAATGGTTTTGTCGATACACTAAAACATCGATAACTCAGTGAAAAGAAAAATCAAGAAATCTTTTTAGTATTAATCACAATGACTAAAATGATGACGTAAAAATAATGATAATCTGGTTAAGCTATTTTTCTTTAGTAATAATAAAATAAAAATCACATTCAAATAAAAATAATAGTAATGCAGTTAATAATGAAATATGCTAAAATATTGATAAAATAAATAATGTTAATAATTCTATGGTAAAGGAAGATGATGCTATACTCCTTCCACTCTAACTTGGCTTAAAATTGTCATCTGTCCATCTTGAATGCTGACCTGTAGGGCTAGACTGAAATCATGATGCTAGTCACGAAGAAGCGCTATGGAAAGGACATAGAGGCATAGCACTGACTCTTCTTGCCACTGAGCTACGTGAAATAAGCTGCAAAAGGATGAAAATCTGAGAGAGAGAGAGAGAGAGAGAGAGAGAGAGAGAGAGAGTATAATTAGCATATTAATTAAGGAGATTATTACCTTTACCTGGCATGCTTTCGCCCAGGTGTAAAAATCCTCAGGTGTTTGTCTGATTGGAATACCTAAATATAGTCTGTCCATTTTTTTGTCAACCCTTTCCCTGAGATATATTTAGGTGACGAAAAAGAAAAACTGAGAGAGAGAGAGAGAGAGAGAGAGAGAGAGAGAGAGAGAGAGAGAGAGAGACAAAGCAGTGTCCCTTTCACCTTAATTTGGCCCAGATTCTCGTCGTCTGGGGCAAATATGACGTAGTTCAGAGGCAAAATAGGACAATACTACGGCTCTACATCCTCTTCATAAAACAGCACTCTCTCTCTCTCTCTCTCTCTCTCTCTCTCTCTCTCTCTCTCTCTCTCTCTCTCTCTCTCTCTCTCTCTCTCTCTGTTATCATGCCAATAAGAATATTTTAAAAAAATGCTCTGTTAGTGTGGCGATTTAAGATACTGATCCAGATGTTTCAGGAGTGTGTGGGGACGATGGAGACGAGTGGGTGGGATGGGCTGGGTGGAGGGTGGGTGAAGGATCATGATGGAGTAAGTACATCACACCCTATGAGTGTGGGTGTTGAAGGCAGGCTGGCACGAGAGCAGAAATGGGAGGTGTGGGTGGAGAGGAGTGTGCAGGATGGGCTGTGACAAAAATGGGTGTTTGTGCATGACAGGGTAAGGATATGGGGTGTTGTCTGGTGTTTAGATGCAGAAGAAAGGTACGGTAGGGAAGCATACAATGGACAGAGTAGAAAGTATTACAGAGGAAAGCACACAACACATCTAACAGCCCCTTCGAGGCTGTGTTTTATAAGTTAGGTTGTATTCTGCTGCTCAAAGACGAGGATAGGAAAGCAGGAACACCTTTGAAGAAGATGGGTACTGTCTGAGGAGTGGCGGTGGTGGTGAGATGTTATAGGTCACAGAAGTTAAGTGTGGTGAAGAGGATAATGGATGGGGTGCGTGGAAAGTGGTGGTGGTGGGAGGCTGGGAGGGTGGGGGTGTTATAGCCTGTGAAGATGGGAGTTTGTAGCAGAACAGGAAGATGATGAAAAATAACAAGAAGTGAGCATGAGTCATGTCATATACCTGGAGACTGACGATGAAGGTAAAGGTAGTAGTAGTAGTAGTAAAAGTAGTAGTAGTAGTAGTAGTAGTAGTAGTGATAGTGGTGGTGGCGGACTGCAGACTAGAGTTACCCTTCTGCAACTCAACATCCTCCTTTTGGGTGATAGGGGAGAGGGTACGAAGGGATGTTTGTAGAACCGGGCAGCTCCACCGCCCAGTCATATCGGTGCCACCACGTGAAGGCGTCCCTCTCCCTTCGCCAGGTAAAAATAAAGACAGTAAGAACACGCTGCTCACCTGTATATGACTTCTTACAACCCAGGTGGCGAAGCAAAACATTTCCAGTCATGCATTTTGGCACTGCAGGGTGGCAATAAGTTCTCTCTCTCTCTCTCTCTCTCTCTCTCTCTCTCTCTCTCTCTCCCACACATACACACAAAAACACACACACACACACACAAACACACACACACACACACACACACACACACACACACACACACACACACACACACGTAACATTCTTGCTGCCTTTGTTCTACCTCACAGTTACCATGAAGTAATTAAAACACATTTCTTAGTGCAACGAGACTATGGTAACGAGCAGTAATCAATTAGCTATAAAGGTAACAGTAATTATAAAGGTAACAGTAACTATAAAAGTAACAGCAACTACCAGTAAAGTGCAGTTTGTGGGCACTTGACGAGCGAGCGAGCGTTTGTACATACGTCTATCATCATAATTTCATCTTGGTGTAAACTATCAACATTACTCGTGAGGTAGTTGAACAATGACAGAAGAATAATTGAGCTACAATATTTACTTTCTCATGTTTTATCTCTCTCACTCGTTTTCTCTCTGGATGTGCATATAGCGAGGCGCCGTAGCATTTATCACACGCGCAATGTTCAGTTCTCTGCTCCCGGCTTGCCATGTCAACGTACAGCGTCGGTAAACGTTTGGTTATTGACTGGGTGATAAAATCCAGAAATGGGACGATTACCCTTGCTGATTTCACCCCTTAAACGTAGAAAAAACATTCACGTAAAATTATGAGCGTAGTATCTGATATTTAATTGTCAGAATTCATGGAAGAAAACATAGTGTTACGACAGGAAATCTTTTTAAATTCGATTTCATAGTGAAGCTAGGCTAACACACACACACTCTCTCTCTCTCTCTCTCTCTCTCTCTCTCTCTCTCTCTCTCTCTCTCTCACACACACACACACACACACACACACACACACACACACACAGAAAAACTAAATCCTTTCCATGTTAACCTGGCCCAGATTTTTTTTTCAATTTATTTCGAGTAGCTCAGTGGTAGGGAGAGGCATTACTGCACCTCTTCATTCTTTCCATAACACTTCTTCGTGACTAGCATCATATTCTAGGGCAAATCTCCTACAACTCGACATTTATGATGGAGAGATGGTAATTTTAAGCCAAGTTAGAGTAAAAAGAGTATAGCTATTTACATAATGACCCACACGTAATTGATTAGTAGAAGTGACTCCATATTGATGACTCTCTCACAGTCGATAGGCATCAATAGAATGCCTTTCCCCCGCCTCAAAACCACACGCGTGACAAAGGCATATCGTCCGCAGCGTAGAGTATTAATTCAGACCAGGTAAAAGCCCCTGCCGCTGTAATTACGTAATATACGCATCACACACACACCTGGCCATCGATGTTACCTGCCTCTCTTAAATGCTGGCACTCCTAAATGCACTCAGGTCACGGAAGCGTGAGTTGCTGTGGCCGAGACTGAGGGTGAAAGTAAAAGTAATGACTAGAGGGGCACTCACAGAGCGCATACCTTCTCCAATGCCGGATTCGGATCCGAATCCGCCCGCAAATTTAATCAATTCTTTCTTGGCCCATGGCCCATCCTTCCACACGATTTCATTGAAATCCATTGACAATTTTTGGAGATATGATGTGAGGAAACAAACAAAAAACTCCGGATCACAACTAGAATCTAATCGATTGTTCACTGGGCCATACCCTATCCCTAAAAAAAAAAATAAATAAATAAATAAATAAATAAATAAAAAATCCGTTCATAACTTTGAGTAATCTTGCTAACAGACAGACAGACAGACAGACAGACAGACAGACAGACAAACCAGCGTCGGGTAAAACATCACCTTCCACAAAATTTCATCAAAATTCATTCATAACTTTTTGGGTAATCCTGCTAACAGACAGACAACCCAACCAAGGCGGGGTAAAACACAACCTCCTTGGTAATAGTAGTAGTAGTAGTAGTAGTAGTAGTAACAATAGTAATAATTATAATAAGAATAATAACATAAGATTATACGTTAATAAGAATAAAATATATTCAGTGTATATTTCCTAAAATTATACTGAATGACTTTTATCAAGGTAATGCATTAGAAACAGAAGCAACAACTTTCAGTGAAAGTTGTTTGGGCCAAACTATTTCACCACCTTAAGTAAAGGCATTTCTTTTAACTAGTCATTAGTTGTTAAACATATGGCATGCATGTTATCGTTTATGGCACAGGCCAGATTATCGTATTACTCAATAATTTATGCAGGTGTGGCAGTGGTGGATCACAGCGCCGGCTGCAGCACGTCACAGCCTCCTAACCTGAACTCAAGTCTGTTCCAATACACACTTTCTTGAATAAATTAACTGACTAGTGTTGCTATAGTGAGTAACAGCCAGTGTGACGTACTGGTTTTTCACTTACTAGGTAAGTGAAAAACGGGAATACTTTTGGAATTTGTGCAACATACTGGCGGGCCGGTTGCATTAGGTTTACGGTACAGGTCAGGCCCGCGGGCCGTAGGTGGCCGACCACTCCTTTAGGCCAAAGAGCCTCCGGGTAATGGCCATTTACTTTTGAAGTGGAAAGAATAATAAGAATACTGACGAAAATAAGGAAACTTCCCACAGGGATGTGGGAAGTTTTAAGCGCCATGATAAACAACAAGTGACATTAAAGTGGCCCCTGATGCACACCAACATTCGAGGCAAACTCATCACTCAAATCTCTATTCACTCTCAACTGGGTGCGAACACCCACATAAAGGCTATAGCCATAATCACTCTAACCAGCCACTCCTCGATCCCAGGCTGTCTCTTTCTCCACTTCACTACCTCCCTAGGACCCCTGTCAAAGGCCTTCTCTAAAGCAACAAAGACGAAGTACAAGTCTCTTTCCCGCTAAACAAGAGTATTTTTTATGTGCCAGACATAAGCTCAATTTCCGTCTTCACAATATTCACTGCTTCACATCTGATACCCCCCAGGACTCACTCCATTACCTTCATTAGCTGGAACCCTTTGCTGATCCATGATTCTTTAGGAGCTACAGGAAAAAACAGTCTCTATTCGGCCATGCTGTGGGTAGACTCATAAAAAGCCAGTAATGGAAGGTGTAGGAGTTCCCGGCTTGTCTTATCCCGGGGGTGTAGAGGGGCTCCTTGCTACACCCTCACAAAGACACATCAGGTTGGTGACGTCAGGGTAGGCCAGTGTTGCGTGGAGGGATGAATATTTCTGGTGTATTATCTAGCGATTGCATGACACGCTTGGAAAGTGATGTGCAGTGTGGAAGGGCTTAACAGGAAAATACCAGTGTGTTGGATAAGCTTAACTGATGGCGTGAAGGAGGAACTGGATGGCGGCTGGCCAACCAATTACATTAGCTACTCTCATCCTCCTCGACTTTCCTTTTAGTGTAATAGGTCTGAGGTGTATTTTTACCACTCTTAGGGAATGTCTACGTGCCTCGCTACACCACCAATATAGTACAACAAAGAAAAACGTCAGACCAAAAGTATTGATATAAAAATCGGGTTAGTAGAAGAATATGCTTTTAGTTTATGTTATCATCAACACATGGTTACTTTCATATTATTACTCTACGCAGTTACCGTTTATTCAGTCCCCTTAATCTCAATGGCATTCAGTTTAGCTTATTTTTGTTGCGGCTTTATTTACTGCTGCCCAAACCCTTCCCTTCCCCAAGCCTCTCATAACGTTAATAAAACTGTGTGTGGAATGCAGGACTAAATCATAAATACGTTCCCGGACTGGAGGGATATATCCATTAGTACAGTGATCTGCTGGTGGGTGGTAGTAGCGACCATCATCCACTCACTTGATGTAGTGCTGCCTACTTTTCTTCCTACACCTTTATCATTCTTTTCCTCTGTTTTCCTTCCTCATTTCCTATTACTCCCATCCTTCCTGTCACTTTTTATTGTTCTACTCTCCACTGCAGGTGGCTCTACATTGAGTGACAAACCAAATGGCTTTCTGTAACCCAGGAAAACATTTACGGCTCTGGGTGGTAACCATATAACCAGATAAGGGGGTGATATGGATCCTACTATGGTGACCCTATTAACTGGATGGAGAGACGCAAATGCGGCGTCCATCCGGGAACCTAACTTCCACTCTCTTCCCAGCGCCTTGCTATTGTGAGATGCCGCTTGCCGCAAAGGAACACCTATCCATTGCACGGGTGTGTGTGTGTGTGTGTGTGTGTGTGTGTGTGTGTGTGTGTGTGTGTGTGTGTGTTTGTGTGTGTGTGTGTGTGTGTGTGTGTGTGTGTGTGTGTGTGTGTGTACAAGTAAGGGTGCCTGTGTGTATATGAGTGTAATTATGTTTTGTGTGTGTGTGTGTGTGTGTGTGTGTGCGCGCGCGTACAAGTAAGGGTGCCTGTGTGTATGTGAGTGTAATTATGTTTTGTGTGTGTGTGTGTGTGTGTGTGTGTGTGTGTGTGTGTGTGTGTGTGTGTGTGTGTGTGTGTGTGTGTGTGTGTGATTACTCCCACGTCTCAGTTTGTGTCTGGCCGTCCATCATCATCATCATCACCGCTTCAGGAATAAATAAAAAGATAAATAATAAAGTCCGCCCCAGGTAAATATAAGCCCAGGTAATTGAGTGTGTGTGTGTGTGTGTGTGTGTGTGTGTGTGTGTGTGTGTGTGTGTGTGTGTGTGTGTGTGTGTGTGTGTGTGTGTGTGTGTGTGAGTACCATCAGCCTCCTCCCTCAATTCCGTTTTTTCTCCCTACCCACCTCACGATCTCTCTCTCTCTCTCTCTCTCTCTCTCTCCATTTTTCGTTTCCTCCCTCCGTCCTTTCTCTCTCCTCTCTATGTCTCTCTCCCTTCTCTTCCTTCCTTCTTCCCTCCCTCCTCTTCCTTCC
>NC_136983.1:42895256-42900256 GCF_032717465.1 Coenobita brevimanus | reverse complement strand
GGCGATGTGGGATAACCGTGAGGACAGTTATGGTTTATGAGAACAATAGGTCAAAGGTCAAGGTCACAGACTTAGGTCAAACGCTGCCCGAGCAAAATCAGCTTAAACAATTTTGATCTAATTTTGCCCAAAGTTTTGAAAATTGTTGAGGGTAATGTAAGAATGAAATAATCCAGCTTTGAGATGAACCAAGAGAAGATGAAGGTTACAGGACAGACATGAAAACTGGATCCCTGTGTATGGGTGTTACATGTATCAGAATGTATGAGTTTTGATCCAGTCTTAACCAACCTTAGTGAAAGGGCTGAGGGTCAGGCAAGGAGCTGTCAACTTAAGCAGGTTTTATCCAGTTGAGACCAAACTTTGCAAAAAATGCCGGAGGATAAGGTGAGAATATAAAGGTTAGATTTTAAGAACAAATAGTCAAAGGTGAAGATAACAGAAAAAGGTCAAATACAAAAGTCACAGGACAATATCAACTCAGTTTTTATCTGATTTGAATCTAGCTAGGTGGAAAGGTAAAGGGTCAGGCAAGAAGGAAGGGATGCACTTTATAAAACAATCAGTCTAGGGTCAAGGTCACAGAGCAAAGTTAAAGTTCTACCAATGTGCCTGTATGTGATCAAAGTAACTAAAACAGCTTTGATCTAATCTTGATAAGATTGACAGATGAAGTGCGGATCACTCAAGAGGTTGACCTACTGTCTTTGAGAACAGGTCAAAGGGTAAGGTCACATGTCTCAACCAGCTTTGATCAGATGTAAGCTGAACTCTGTGGAGGGGTTTAGGTTGAAGCATGATTAAAGAGACTCGTTTCCTGTAAGCCAGGAAACCATTTACAACGCTGGGTGGTAACCATATAACCAAACCATACGTGCTCCCTACGTGTCAGCAAGTGGGTTGGTGGAGGGTTAGTGCCCCTCCCTGTAAAACAAATAACTCAGAGTCAAATGGCCACCCCATATGGGATTATGGCGTCTGGCAATAGACAGATAGATGGATAGATAGAGAACAATCAGTCGATCAGGGTTACAAGGAAGGCTTGGAGATGGTCCCTGGGCAAAGTCACTTCAGTCAGAGCTGATATGAGCAGAACCACGTTGCTGGAAGGGTTAAGGGTCAGGCAAGAATGAAGGTCACGGTCTTAATGCTCCGTCCTTTGATCATTTTGTGGGAGGGGGTGTGACACTGTCTGGGTCCTTCATATTTAATTACACAGTCGACCAGTAGACGATTTTAATATCTCTGGGGAGGTTTTTCTAGCTGGGGGGTTAGATCTGGTCGTCACTAACCCCTTCGTCCTTCCTGAGCTGAGGAAAATAGTCTGGAGGTAGGCAGAAGAAAATAGAAAAATAGGTAACTGGATGGAAGGGGTTGACAGAAATTTTTGAAACTATAGGAATTAATTATTAACCCTTTCAGTACAAAATGTCTCCCCTAAGCAAGACATAGAGAGAGAGAGAGAGAGAGAGAGAGAGAGAGAGAGAGAGAGAGAGAGAGAGAAACCATCCGCAAGAACCAAGAATAACTGAAAAAGAGGTCACGTGATTCAAGGCGTTAAGTGAGGAGTGCGCCCCCCCCACCCCACACCTTCCCCAGCTGTCACATACATCAAGGGGGCAATGGCGTGTAAGGCCTGGGGTTAAAAGGCCCTTTCACTGCACCGCGGAGTTGTGGGGCTGTTTGCTTTTGTCTCCTCTATCATATTACCGGCGGACTTAGGCCGAGGCGAACTCAAAACTCATTCTGAAATCAGTGCACTCGATGAAGGGATGGTTCCAATGCTTCCACTAGCCTTAAAATGCAAGCTCCTTCGTAACTTCCAGTATTAAATCTGTATAAGTCTCTAGTGTTGACCTTCGAGTTTTTCTGTGTCCCAAACAATCCCTAAAACTGACTAAACTTAGCGCTAAAACTTTAACCCACACCCGTGACAAAAACCAGATTTCCTCTTCCTCCTCCTCCCCTCTCCTTCTTCTGCTTTTTCTTTTTTTCTTCTTTCTTCGTTTTTTATTCTTGGTTTCTTCTTTTTTCTCCTCCTCCTCCTCCTCTTCCTTTACTTCTTCTTCTTCTTCTTTTCAAATGCCCTGGTTTTGTAATGGCATAATCAATCAACATGGTCTTTTCTCAGAGGGTTTCTTTCTCCACGGGGTATGATACGTGATAGATAATGGCCATAGATATTGGTTGTAGGTTCGAATAAGATAAAAATTTTCAGTTTTAATTGGACTGTGCTCAAATTAGGTGTGCCATTTTCCAAACCAGGTGATGCAGTGGCTTGCCAAACACATCCACCGTCCTTCTATCCCTTTGGCTGCCGTGAGTGTCCGTGAGCAGAGTGATGTCGTCCGTGGCAGGCAGACATGACGTACGAAGCTCTGTACTGTGCACCAAAGCTCTACTTGTGATAGATTTGGGAATTATCGTTGCCTTCAATTATTCTTGAGTGTAGCGACGTGGCCTAGCGAGGGAAATAATGCTCGGTCATTCTCCACTGCGGCTGGTGAAAGATGAATATGATTACAGGATTTGACTTTATTTTCCTGTTGATGTTGGTATAAGAGCAGCAACAATAAACACATCTACTACTGTTATTGTTATTATTATAAAAAGAAGAAGAACTGCTACTACTACTATTACTACCATCATCATCAACATCATCAGTAGTAGTAGTAGCTGTTGTTGTTGTTGTTGTTGTTGTACCATATAGACGGAGAGAAAGAAATAGAGGAAGCCTACAAAAAAATAATTCCTAGAGAAAACTAAATAAAAAAAAAGACGATTTTATGGACTTGGGGAAGGTGTTTGATGGTGAAACGGCATCATCATCATCATCATCATCACCATCATCATCATCATCATCACCATCATCATCATCATCATCATCATCATCATCATCATCACCATCATCATCATCATTGTCACTGTCGTCCAAACCCCCTTGTACGTGAGATGGGTAAAAAATGGAGAGAGAGAGAGAGAGAGAGAGAGAGAGAGAGAGAGGACCCCCTTCGTAATGAGCACGTCAAGAGGAAATACACTTTGCAGTCAGGAAGACGGTGAAGATGATTATAATTGCAATGATGATGATGATGATGATTTTGACTGTAGTAATGATGATGACAGCGATGATGATGATGATTATTGATGATTTTGATAATGATGAAGATAACTGGGTGACAATATGATGATAATGAAGATGTGACTGTGGTGGTGATGATGATGATAGGACAGTGATGATGTAGGTGATGACGAAGGTGATTTGATGAAGCTTTGGACGGCCTTTCTCTCTCTCTTTCTCTCTCTCTCTCTTTTTTGCTCTCATTATTGCTGCATTCCTGGTCCAAAAACAGGAGCCAAAATTTCTGACTTATTTGCGAGAGAGAGAGAGAGAGAGAGAGAGGTGGGATGAGGGGACTGTGTGTGTGTGTGTGTGTGTGTGTGTGTGTGTGTGTGTGTGTGTGTGTGTGTGCGTGTGTGAATAGCGAACTTGCACACTCCTTCTTTATACATTCAATCCGTCTGTATGTGACCTTAATCCTAGCTAATCCACACAACGGCACGACAGCACTTTCCCTCCCTGACTTAATGACTCACCTCCACCTGTGCATTTACCTGAGCACTGTCTGGATCTACAACACAAAATGGAGAACAACACTAAACTCTGGCTTGTCGAATAATTATCTGGTACACAAGCACATTTTACACTCCAGAGCAAGTTATCATGACCGCGAAACTTCCCAAATGGAGTTACGCAGGGCTTCGTTCTTTCATCCACACGTATCATTCTATATATGCATGACATTTCTGCATCCTAGCTACCCACAAAAATCGCCTTATATGCAGATGACATTACCATAAAAACCAGACACTACATGGTAGACACAGACAACACACTGCAACACCACAACCTCATCACACTTCTGGTAAGGGTCGAGGACAAGAGGCTGATGAGTAGTGATGATCGTTCCAGCCAGTTTCACCACCACACTCATCACCAGCATTAATTATGAACACAGATAAGTTCCTAACATCACTTAACCCACCTTCAAGAACCACATACAAGGCATCAAGAGGCGGTGCTTACCCAGACTCAACACACTCAGGGCAGTTACAAAGAGTGACTTCTGGCAACAAAAGAAACACCACATACAGTATATAGATTAGTGATGTCTAAGACCTCCTCAGCATGGGCTCCCCTCCTATCTACCACGCACTACAACACCTTACAAACTATACAGAACAGCACTCTACCTTCATCAATGCTACACCCACAGCTCACTTATACTTTGAAGCTAATGTCTTCCCTGTTATAGATTATCGTGACATGATAGGCACACATTTCTATATACAGCATCCTTATCATATGACAGAGACACAACACAACTAAACACATAAAACAATCACCATAGACACATCACCAGACCACCTTAGGCAACATCCCATCTCTAGACACTCCAGCACTATACTCGGTTCCACAGAGTCTGACGCACTGATTTTGCCAACCGGACAGGTGGATCTGGTAACACTGCGCGACGTACTCGGGCGGTGATTGGTGGATTTCCGTTGTGTTTGAATGTGCTCCAAAGTGACTTTGTATTTCAACCAAGGCCCTCATTGATTTGTAAGATACCGGATTATACAGATACAAATTAAAGCAATGATATCTTTAATGATAAATATGTGCCTTTTAAATTACCAGAGATAAACCTGAACGACAATTATATAAAAAAAAAATAAGCAAAGTCGCGACTGAACGCATCCGGACAACAATCAGCGACTGTGGCGGGAATTCAGACGTTCATAGCGAGGTGGTTCCGAGGTCCAGTGAAGGCTTGAATGTTTTCCCCACCACTACTACACAATGTTACAGTCAACAGTCTTCACCATGCCCTTCATTACCTCATCTGCTCATATACAACCTGACCCTAGATATGCTTAGCTTAGCTTCGAATAATTATGATCTGTGTAAGCACACACACACACACACACACACACAC
>NC_136983.1:42832756-42890256 GCF_032717465.1 Coenobita brevimanus | reverse complement strand
CACCTCTCCTTCCTTCCTTCCTTCCTTAGTCTCTTCGGTCATCCCACCTCTCCTTCCTTCCTTCCTTCCTTAGTCTCTTCGGTCATCCCACCTCTCCTTCCTTCCTTCCTTCCTTAGTCTCTTCGGTCATCCCACCTCTCCTCCCTTCCTTCCTTCCTTAGTCTCTTCGGTCATCCCACCTCTCCTTCCTTCCTTCCTTCCTTAGTCTCTTCGGTCATCCCACCTCTCCTTCCTTCCTTCCTTCCTTAGTCTCTTCGGTCATCCCACCTCTCCTTCCTTCCTTCCTTCCTTAGTCTCTTCGGTCATCCCACCTCTCCTTCCTTCCTTCCTTCCTTAGTCTCTTCGGTCATCCCACCTCTCCTTCCTTCCTTCCTTCCTTAGTCTCTTCGGTCATCCCACCTCTCCTTCCTTCCTTCCTTCCTTAGTCTCTTCGGTCATCCCACCTCTCCTTCCTTCCTTCCTTCCTTAGTCTCTTCGGTCATCCCACCTCTCCTTCCTTCCTTCCTTCCTTAGTCTCTTCGGTCATCCCACCTCTCCTTCCTTCCTTCCTTCCTTCCTTAGTCTCTTCGGTCATCCCACCTCTCCTTCCTTCCTTCCTTCCTTAGTCTCTTCAGTCATCCCACCTCTCCTTCCTTCCTTCCTTCCTTAGTCTCTTCGGTCATCCCACCTCTCCTTCCTTCCTTCCTTCCTTAGTCTCTTCGGTCATCCCACCTCTCCTTCCTTCCTTCCTTCCTTAGTCTCTTCGGTCATCCCACCTCTCCTTCCTTCCTTCCTTCCTTAGTCTCTTCGGTCATCCCACCTCTCCTTCCTTCCTTCCTTCCTTAGTCTCTTCGGTCATCCCACCTCTCCTTCCTTCCTTCCTTCCTTCCTTAGTCTCTTTGGTCATCCCACCTCTCCTTCCTTCCTTCCTTCCTTAGTCTCTTCGGTCATCCCACCTCTCCTTCCTTCCTTCCTTCCTTCCTTAGTCTCTTCGGTCATCCCACCTCTCCTTCCTTCCTTCCTTCCTTAGTCTCTTCGGTCATCCCACCTCTCCTTCCTTCCTTCCTTCCTTAGTCTCTTCGGTCATCCCACCTCTCCTTCCTTCCTTCCTTCCTTAGTCTCTTCGGTCATCCCACCTCTCCTTCCTTCCTTCCTTCCTTAGTCTCTTCGGTCATCCCACCTCTCCTTCCTTCCTTCCTTCCTTAGTCTCTTCGGTCATCCCACCTCTCCTTCCTTCCTTCCTTCCTTAGTCTCTTCGGTCATCCCACCTCTCCTTCCTTCCTTCCTTCCTTAGTCTCTTCGGTCATCCCACCTCTCCTTCCTTCCTTCCTTCCTTAGTCTCTTCGGTCATCCCACCTCTCCTTCCTTCCTTCCTTCCTTAGTCTCTTCGGTCATCCCACCTCTCCTTCCTTCCTTCCTTCCTTAGTCTCTTCGGTCATCCCACCTCTCCTTCCTTCCTTCCTTCCTTAGTCTCTTCGGTCATCCCACCTCTCCTTCCTTCCTTCCTTCCTTAGTCTCTTCGGTCATCCCACCTCTCCTTCCTTCCTTCCTTCCTTAGTCTCTTCGGTCATCCCACCTCTCCTTCCTTCCTTCCTTCCTTAGTCTCTTCGGTCATCCCACCTCTCCTTCCTTCCTTCCTTAGTCTCTTCGGTCATCCCACCTCTCCTTCCTTCCTTCCTTCCTTAGTCTCTTCGGTCATCCCACCTCTCCTTCCTTCCTTCCTTCCTTAGTCTCTTCGGTCATCCCACCTCTCCTTCCTTCCTTCCTTCCTTAGTCTCTTCGGTCATCCCACCTCTCCTTCCTTCCTTCCTTCCTTAGTCTCTTCGGTCATCCCACCTCTCCTTCCTTCCTTCCTTCCTTAGTCTCTTCGGTCATCCCACCTCTCCTTCCTTCCTTCCTTCCTTAGTCTCTTCGGTCATCCCACCTCTCCTTCCTTCCTTCCTTCCTTAGTCTCTTCGGTCATCCCACCTCTCCTTCCTTCCTTCCTTCCTTAGTCTCTTCGGTCATCCCACCTCTCCTTCCTTCCTTCCTTCCTTCCTTAGTCTCTTCGGTCATCCCACCTCTCCTTCCTTCCTTCCTTCCTTAGTCTCTTCGGTCATCCCACCTCTCCTTCCTTCCTTCCTTCCTTAGTCTCTTCGGTCATCCCACCTCTCCTTCCTTCCTTCCTTCCTTCCATTTTTATAACTCTTCCTTCCTTCCATTTTTATAACTCTTTACCAGTCCATCCACTCCTCACTCCCTTCTTCTTTCTTTCCTCTTTCAGTTCCTCTTTTCCTTCTTCGTTCCTCTCTCTCTCTCTCTCTCTCTCTCTCGCTCTCTCTCTCTCTCTCTCTCTCTCTCTCCCCCTTTCTGTCTGTCTGTCTGTCCGTCTGTCTGTCTGTCCCTGTCTCTGTCTGTCTGTCTGTCTGTCCCTGTCTCTGTCTGTCTGTCTCTCTCTCTCTCTCTCTTTCTCTCCATTTGCATCTTGGAAGGATTTAGGAAACTTCCTTAACATTTTCTCTTCAGCGAATCATTCTCGTGGGGTAAGGAGGGTTGCCAGCACCTCAGCCTTAGCGATTTATTTTGAATTTTCTGAGTCCATGTCAGTGTATTTTAGGTCCTCCTGAGAGAGAGAGAGAGAGAGAGAGAGAGAGACATGCCGGGTACAAACGGGTAAGATCTATGTGAAGGAAGGTCGATGTATTTTTAAGTTCAGTGTTTTATTTATGTTTGTACCTGTCAAGGGAGAGAGAGAGAGAGAGAGAGAGAGAGAGAGGCAGGCAGGGTACGAACTTACTCTACTTTCATCTGACAAAATTGGATCACTCAAACACCGTGAATATTAGGTTAGGGTTGCATGATATATGATAAGTCTCAGTTACGAGATAAGAATGAGTCTCCTTGGTTACTAGTCAAATTAACGCTCCAGTCTGACTACACCTGGCCATCAACTGAGGCGAATGAGGTTACGGAAAATTGCCAGTTGAACCTAAATGAACTATAATTACGGACACAAATGAGGGGACAAATTACACCTTGATATTCCTTTGTTACCTGGATTTCAAAACGCCAGGTGTGAAGGGCAGTGCTTATTTACCTTCCCCTTATTCTGCTTGGGAGGAAATTTTGAACTATTCCATTCTTCACAAGGCCTATTACCCCTCCACTGAGATGTCTGGTCGTTTATTTACACTTATTCGCTAAACACTACTCGCTTTTGAGAGACATCTGCCGCCTCTGTTAATGCCACACTTCATACAATACCTGCCTTCACAGAGAGTGCTCATCCCATCCTACCCCATCACCGACCACCATCCCAGCTCACCTATTCCTTCCTGCCCACCAAATCCAGTCCTCCCCAACAACATTCACCTTATTTGCACCTTACTAGCCCATCTAAAATACCCATCTTCACAGGATGTCCTCACCCCAGCATCCCCCTCTAACCTCCGCTATCCCAGCCCATCTCGCCCACCCCACCTCACAGGCCTCGATTTATGTCTGAAGTGAGTGTCATAAGAGAGACCTCCTTGACTACCATCCTGCCTATAGTGCCCAAATTCACAGGATATACTTCCATCTCTGTGCACCCTATCCAGAATATCCCATCCCACTCACTTGCGTCCACCCACACCAACCGATCCTGAAAGACCTGAATCAATAGACTTTGAAAACCATTGCATCAGCCGTACTGTAAAAACTTCTGTGCTTCTCTCTTTGTGTAAGTGGGAACTTACAGAGTCATCCTGCCGGTGGAGTCTTCGGGAGTAATAGGGTACCTCCAAATGGCTGATCATAGACTGGAAGGAGCCAGGGAGTTTGATATGTGTACCGGCCTATCCAATGGTTGTAGGATACTGGACGGAGCTTAGAAGAGTAATTTTGGCGCCTCCCATTGGCTAGGAGTACACTAGACGGAACCGTACTCTGTGGGTAAGTAATGGGAGGTAGAGTACGAGACGAGACAATGTTGCTATACTCCTTGCATTTCAGCTTGGCCCAAAATAGCCACCCCTCCATTTTGAATACTAAGTTGTAACAAAAGATCAGCTATAGAATAGGCTACGAGTCAAGAGGAAATGCTATGGAAAGGATGGTGGGCCGACACGCAGCTTCGTGAAATAGGCTGCAAAAGGACGAAAATCTGGACCAAGTTAAGGTGAAAAGAGTACAGTAGGAAGCGTCTCCAAGTGCTAGAGCGGCCTGGGTAGGAAATGAATCGTGCAAAATTGCCAGACTTACATGAAACAGGTCAGAATGGTGAAGGCTGAGAGGAACTGCCCAGATGTTGATGATGATGATGATGTCACTCTCTCTCTCTCTCTCTCTCTCTCTCTCTCTCTCTCTCTCTCTCTCTCTCTCTCTCTCTCTCTCTCTCTCAACTTACATTCTGTTCCATTTCACTCTCCGTCCACCTCTCTTCATTTGTACTTTCATTTCCTCTCATCTTATCACTTCCATTCCCTTTCCTCCTCTCTTCTCTCCTCCTCTCTCTTATCTTCCTCGCTTCTCTCCTCCTTTCACTTCTCCTCTCTTCTCTCTCTTCCCCCTTTCCTTGTCTTTTCTTCCTTTCCTTCTCTTCCCTTCCCTTCACTTCCCCTCTTCTTTCTTCCCTTCACTCCGCTCACCTAATTTCAGCTTGTCTCATTCCTCTCCATCTCATCTCATCTCATCAGTTCACTCCTTCCTGGAAGAGAGAGAGAGAGAGAGAGAGAGAGAGAGAGAGAGAGGTTGCGAAATAAGTATATCCCAAACATTATAAATTTATACCAACACAATTGAAGTATATGTAACCCATCCCAGCCACCACCTCTTCTGACAACTAGTAACCAAGGAGACTCATTCATACTTCAATAACTTGTGCCTATTGAGTTTGATGCCCAGTTGCGTCAAATGAAAACGAGCAGACTACACACTTTCATCCCCCTACCATCATCATCACGGGTACAGGTCGATCTCAAACAACAGGAAACGAGGTCGAGGTAGTAAAATGACATGCAGTACCATCACACACACACACACACACACACACACACACACACACACACACACACACACACACACACACACACACACACATAAACCCAAACACTCACACACATACGTACACACACCGAGACGCAAACGGGCTCGCGGAGAAATGAATTATGTTGAGTGTTTTAGCTCAGTAGCGATATGTTAAGCCACTGAGGGAGACGTGTTAGTGACGTAAATTAGAGTCTGAGCGTAACGAAGGCTGATTTGATGACTACTGCCACTACAATGTTAATTATAATGGAATAAGTTTTTAACAAGTGATAAGACACGCCATAGACTGACTCGCTTAGCTTACTGACTGAGGGAAGGAGGGAGGGAGGGGGAGAGAGAGAAAGCAAGGGGGAGAGATGAAGAGGGAAAGAAACAGGGAGAGGGAGAGAAAAAAAAGAGAGGTCCGGGGCAGAAAAAACTCCCTCCCTCCATAGACAGCGGCCCCCAAAGGCTTTAAAACACCCAAGGGCGGGGCGGTGTGTGCACGGAGCCAAAAAACTCTCTCCCTTCCTCCCTCCCTCTTAAAACTCTCTCCCTCCCTCCCTCCCTCCCTCCAAAGAAAGAGAGAGCGGCCTCTCACCCCTTCACCCCGCTCACCTGCTTTATCCCCTTCACCTCCTTCACCCCCTCACCTCCTTCATCCTCCTGACCCCCCTCTTTTTTTTTTTTTTTTTTTTTGAGCCTACAGCCTTGGCCCAGGTCGGTCCATAATTTAATCAGGTGATCAGAAGGTCATAGCCCATCATCCCTGTAATTTTAGTGGAAATCGCAATAGTAGTTTTCGCGTAAAGTTGTTAACAGACAGACAGACAATAGACAAACAGTGAAAACAATACCTGTCTCCGAGCCCCTCCTGGGCGGTGGCGGGAAATAACATCCCAAACCAACTGTCAGTTTTTAATGCATAACTAATTTAATGTTTAGTCATGCAGGTTTAAAGAACGTACAATATTCGCTTCAGTTATTTCAGTTTTAGTGGAACCCTTCGGTGAAACGAGAAAGTCTTTGGAAAACAAATGATTGAAAGTCAGGTGTGTCGTGGGATGTGCTGCTGCCGCCTTGTTAATATTGAGGTAACAACTGCCAACGCAATATTGTTACTAAACTCCTACATGTGAGCAGGACAAATAACAAGAATAGAATAATAATAATAATAATTGCTATATTATTATTATTATTATTATTATTATCATCATCCTCACCCTGGCCTTGGGTGGGAAAGGAGGTCCGGATAATGATGATGATGATGATGATGATGATGATGATTATTTTATTGTCATCGTCATTATCATCATCATCATCATCGTCATTATTATTATTATTATAATAATAATAATAATAATAATAATAATTATTATTATTATTATTATTATTATTATTATTTTTATTATTATTATTATTATTATTATTATTATTATTATTATCAATTCTACAACTACTACTACTACTACTACAGCAACTACTACTACTACTACTACTACAATTATTATTATTATTATTATTATTATTATTATTATCATCATTTTTATATCCCTGTTACCACCAGACACTCCTACTCTTTACCTACATTTACAATAACAGTAACAAGATTTAATATATACCTCAACTCCTTCAGTGCCAAACACCCTTTTATGAAGTGAATATATAAAAAAAAAAATCTAGGAGTAATAAGATAGAATTAGAGACTCCCCCTCTTGCCTAAAAATGGATAAGGCGGAAAATTGCACCTGTCCGTTGCATCGTTGACAAGGTGTTGCATAGATTAACCCCTTCACTACGAGGCTCTTTTTTAACCCTTTCAGCCCGAGTATATAGTCTGTTTTATTTTTCCTGCCTCTAGACGATTTTATTCAGCTTCTGGGAACACTTTAGGGGAAAAAATTAGTTCTGTTTATCTATTGCCAGATGCGTTAATCACGACAGGGGTGGCCACAAACAAATCGCCTCCATGTCGCCCTGCTCCCCCCCCCTCCCACCATTTCGCTGCCCTCCCCCCAGCTCACACCCCCCTCTCTCATATCAGTTCGAAAAGACTAACCTAAAGTGAAGATAATGTTAGAAAATAGTAAGAATAGCACAGATAAAAAATACGTCATCGGACTGAAGAGGTTAAGCTACGGAAATAACTGATGGTAGCAAAAATATAATAATAATAATAATAATAATAATAATAATAATAATAATGATAACAATAATAATAATAATAATAATAATACTAATAATAATAACAACAGTAATAATAATAGTGTAAATAGTTAAAATAACAATAATCCACATACACACATGTGCATATACACTCACTCACGCGCACACACACACACACACACACACACACACACACACACACACACACACACACTAGGAACGCCTGAGGGTATCTTGGGTGTTGTGAGGAAGGGTCAGTCTGCTGGTATGGGCGTGGGTTTTGGCAACGGGAGTGAGGAATGAATACATGATGCAGGACAGACGTTGACTGGGCCGTCCCCGGAGAACACGAGAGAGAGAGAGAGAGAGTTGCGAAAGGGTTAACATGTACCACTCTTGACGGGAGAACGGGGTCTGTTTTTTCCACCCTTCAAAAAAACATAAAAAAAAAACTATTAAAAAAAAACTCCCCAAACACCACTGCTGGAGCGTCACTTTTGTCACGAAAATAGGGAGATTTTTTTATTTTTCATTTTTTCCGTCTATAGATAATTTTAGGTGATTTGGGAAAGTCCCCCCTCAACCCCTCCCTCTCTTGCTGTCTCCGCCCCCCGCCCCTCTTCATCGATGTAGTGGTTATTGAAGGATTTAACTAACCCCCTAGGCGTAGAAATCTGTCCTAAGCTGAGTAAAATCGTCTGGACATAGCAAATTAAAAAAAAAAAAGATGGTAGTTCTTGGTTGTACGGATCACGAGATGTGGAAAAAATGAAAATAAATCAATAAATAAAATCAGACTCTGCCCATCACAACATCTCTCTGACATTTTCATTTTCACCACACAGATATGGAGTGTGTGTGTGTGTGTGTGTGTGTGTGTGTGTGTGTGTGTGTGTGTGTGTGTGTTAATGCATGGGAGGCTTTGGCTGGATGGGAAAATCAGATTATCAATTTTTGGACTTATTTCCTTTTTGGGTTTAGCAGCTTTTTCCATTAAAGTGACTCGACTGTTTTTCGTCTATATTTTTCCCTAACTGGGGTGGGGATTGACACTCTCAGGCTCCCATAACACACTCAGCTGAGGGAAATCGTCTGGAATGGAAAGCTAGAGTTGTTCCTAACGTGAGAGATTTGACTGGTTCATTCCTAAAAACTTCCCTCAGTCATGAAGTGTTTCCATGCCTGACTTACCCTTCATTTCTGGCTAATTCTTCATTCCTAACTGTTTCCTCATTCCTAACTGTTTCCTCATTCCTGTTTCCTCATTCCTAACTGTTTCGTCATTCCTAACTGTTTCCTCATTCCTGTTTCCTCATTCCTAACTGTTTCCTCCTTCCTAACTGTTTCCTCATTCCTAACTGTCCTTATTCCTAACTGTCCTTATTCCTAACTGTCCTTATTCCTAACTGTCCTTATTCCTGACTGTCCTTATTCCTGACTGTCCTTACTCCTAATTGTCCTTATTCCTAACTGTCCTTATTCCTAACTGTCCTTATTCCTAACTGTCCTTATTCCTAACTGTCCTTATTCCTAACTGTTCCCTCATTCCTAACTGTCCTTATTCCTGACTGTCCTTATTCCTAACTGTCCTTATTCCTAACTGTCCTTATTCCTGACTGTCCTTATTCCTAACTGTCCTTATTCCTAACTGTCCTTATTCCTGACTGTCCTTATTCCTGACTGTCCTTATTCCTGACTGTCTTTATTCCTGACTGTCCTTATTCCTAACTGTCCTTATTCCTGACTGTCCTTATTTCGGACTGTCCTTATTCCTGACTGTCCCTATTTCGGACTGTCCTTATTCCTAACTGTCCTTATTCCTGACTGTCCTTATTCCTGACTGTCCTTATTCCTAACTGTCCTTATTCCTGACTGTCCTTATTCCTGACTGTCCTTATTCCTGACTGTCCTTATTCCTAACTGTCCTTATTCCTGACTGTCCTTATTCCTGACTGTCCTTATTCCTGACTGTCCTTATTCCTGACTGTCCTTATTCCTGACTGTCCTTATTTCTGACTGTCTTTATTCCTGACTGTCCCTATTTCTGACTGTCCTTATTTCTGACTGTCCCTATTTCTGACTGTCCTTATTTCTGACTGTCCCTATTTCTGACTGTCCTTATTTCTGACTGTCCCTATTTCGGACTGTCCTTATTTCTGACTGTCCCTATTTCGGACTGTCCTTATTTCTGACTGTCCCTATTTCGGACTGTCCTTATTTCTGACTGTCCCTATTTCGGACTGTCCTTATTCCCGACTGTCCTTATTCCTTTCCTTCATCTTAAGTGTTTTTTTTTTGTCTCCACCATTCCTAACTGTCCTTATTCTCCTCTATAATTCCCTGTGTTGTTCCGTGTGTTCTTGTGTGCCGTTACGTGCGTTCCTTGCTCCCCCCCCCTCTCTCTCTTCCTGTGTTCCGTCATGTACACCAAGTAACACAATAACCACTTTTGCCACTTCGATTTCCTTTCTTTCCTAGTCAAAACAGCCAATAGCCTGTCTCAAAAATCAAAACCCCATTACCAACTGAAAATGTCGACTTCTTTTCATCTCCCAATTTGCCATTCGAGTCAGAGCAATCTAGAGAATTATGGATGATTTTAATTTTCAAACCTATTTTAATTTCTGGGTACTTTTTCATGCTGGATTTTTAGTACTGAGTGAGGACTGATTATTACACTCCCGGAGGTACTGGTGAATATAATTAGGTACTTATTTTTTTAGCTGAATATCCTGGCGTACTGAGAGGGTGTATGGTCTTGGTGTCGTGTCTCCAGCTGCACCGAATCAGCCACGGCGTTGAAGAGTTTGTGAATATGATGCCTCAGTGACCGACCCACCTTTGGTTGTGCTACTTCACACACACACACACACACACACACACACACACACACACACACACACACACACACACACACACACACTAAATCTATGGTAAGTGCTTAACAGACTCTATCCATCTATCTATTGCCAGACGCCTTAATCCCGTAAGGGGTAGCCACAGACAAATCACCTCCATATGGAACATGATGGAGTAAAATCAGTGAAAGTTAACCCCAATTTTTAACACCTTTGTACTCAGCATCCGTCTCTTGCACTCGACTAAGCTCACCAGTCTGAATAATCCCCTCACTTCCTCCCAGTCAGGGCGTGGGTTCCGTGTTCCAGTAGCAGGGCATTTTGGGTTTTAGGATTTTGCACCGATGAAGAGAGAGAGAGAGAGAGAGAGAGAGAGAGAGAGAGAGAGAGAGAGAGAGAAAGAGAGAGAGAGAGAGAGAGAGAGAGAGAGAGAGAGAGAGAGGTGCTACTTTTCAGAGTTCTCAGTCCACCTCTCTCAACCCTTCCCATTATGTGTGTTTGGTCCATTGCGACAAGTGGAAATGTTGGGTGTGAGAGAGACTGAATAGAACTATCTTTACTTTCTCTACCGTTTCGTGGTACATGGAACCAGAAATTTTAGAGAGAAGAATCTAAGCTCTGACCTCTCTCTATCCCACTCAATGTTCCCCCTTTCTATTTATCACAACTTATGGACACCGTATCCTAACTAACCAGATTATCTTTTATTTAACGCTACACTAACAATAATTCTACGGTAAAAGCATCACAGATGGATATGACTCGAAGTGACGCGGTGTAGAGTAAAGCTGAGGAAAGTCAAGCCTCCCTTACATACACGCATTTGTCAGGAATCAGGGCGCGCACGTGCAGGGAGAGAGGGGGGAGGGAAGGAGGAGGCATGTTGGGGGGAAGGGGGAGTGTTGTGTGGGGAGGAAGGGAGGGAGGGAGGGGTAAGTGGCGTGACCATTGAGGATGGGTACAAAATATTCAACTTGCTGATTGACTGTAGTTAGATTGGCAGCGAGGCTATTGGGGAGACAGAGAGAGAGAGAGATTGAGAGTGTGCTGCATCTCAAACAGGCATCTATAGTTACCGCCTCACGTGCAATAGGGAAGTTGACGGGGAGCAATGGTCAGCACACTCAATACGCGACAGGAAGAACGCACGTGCCACTTTCGGGACAGTCAGATTCGGGGACAAAGACCGTTTCCCTTACGTTCCTGTTGACCCAGAAGTGCACTGTCACGGGGGGATGTGAATTTATGAATTAAGAATGCTTAGATGTTGCTTGAAAATAGAGACAAGGAATTGACTTGTGAAAATCAAGCAGTAAGTTTTACTTTATGCCGGCTTACTTCGCCGATTCTCTAAGGACGAGAATTTATAAACTTTCTCAACAGTACACAGCAGAGACTAATTACTCACGAGTGCTGTTTGTTAGTACTGTTAGCCTCTCGAGAAAGTGACTCCACTCCTGACAATCAATAACTAATGCTAATAATAATAAACAGGTTCTTGCCGGTGCATTAACTCCTGGCTGGCACAACGGATTTAAGCTTGATAGAAAAGAACTGGCCAAAGTACCAGTTACGAATAATGCAAAGCGTTTGTGCAAACTAGGAGCGGCAACTAAAATAAGCTTAACGTGGAGAAATAAAACACGAGTTTAACTATATCAAGTTCAAAGAAAAAGAACTGTAAATTTATTAATTACAATGAAATAGATTTACGTTAAATGAGTCTCAAAAATGAATTCAAAATAACAAGGAGAATACACTCGCTCGCTCATTCAAAAGCTGAACACTTAAACCTAGGAAAAATCGAAAAGAAATACTGGTCAGTGGAGGGGAGCTGAGCGAAAAGAACTGGGCACCTGTGCAGGACATCAGATGCTGCAATTCGCTAAACCCTCTTCGCCAATTCACTGTCTAGGTGGAGATTTCGGAACTCGCTCTACAACGGCGGCGCTGCCTTATGCTGGCCACAAACGGTCCTACTCTCGCGACGACTCAAATCTGACTCACTTCAAACTATGAAAAAGGGCGAGGGATGGCCGTGTTCGAACTTCAGCGGTCAACGGGAAGAAAGTGAGCAATATACGCTCACAATAAATCACTCAGTGAAGGCACTAACGTCGTGCATAAGAATAATCACTTGTGAAACAGTGAAAAATGTTCTGAAAACCATCCGATCGGAGTAAATACGAGGACGGTTGAACTGAGTGATGCCCAGTGGGAATTCCACTAGAGTTCGTGGTTTTCCCACTAAGGTACTATGTCACGAACTAATAAACACGCTCGCGCTAATTCGTGACGTGCACATAGGGACCTGGCCGTAACTTCGACTGTTGTGTGTCTTATTCTAGGGGAAAAATGTGACCTGGTATAAATTTCTCTGCCTTGATGACCCCTCGTGCTATCAGTGTAAACATTAACCCCAGACTCCTTCGTGGATTGAGGTGGTTTGGCCATGTGGAGAGGATGGAGGGTGAGAGACTGACGAGGAGAGTGTATGTGAGTGAAGTGGAGGGGGAGAGAGATAGGGGGAGGCCTAGGATGAGATGGAGGGATGGAGTGGAGAGGTATATGAGAGAGGGGGTTGTGAGCTGGGAGAGGGGCAGTGAAATGGCGGGGGACAGGGCGACATGGAGGCGATTTGTTTGTGGCCACCCCTTACGGAATTGGGGCGTCTGGCAAAAGATAGACAGATAGATAGATAAATCCTTCGTGTTAAGATGTAATGTGACTCGTAACTATTCCCAGACTATTTCATTTATTTTAAGAGAGTTAGTTAGTAGAGAAGAAATTAATGAAGTCTGAATCTAAAGCCTGTTGTTCAAAAAGTCTATTGTGACGTGAGGAGGTGGAGGAGAAGGAGGGGAGAAGGAGGGGGTGGTGCTGAGGAAAAAGGGGAAGGAAGGGGGTGAAGGGAAAAGGTAGGGCTGAGGGGAGGCTGGGTGAGGGAGGGGTGAGGGGAGGTTGGGTGGGGTGATGGAGGGGTAGGGGGAAGTTGGGTGGGATGATGGAGGAGTGAGTGGAGGTTGAGGTGAGGGAGGGATGACGGGAAGTTGGGTGAGATGAGGGAGGGGTGGGAGGAGGTTGGGTGAGATGAGGGAGTAGTGAGGGGAGGTTGGGTGAGGTGAGGGAGGGGTAAGGGGAGGTTGGATGAGGTGAGGGAGGGGTAAGGGGAGGTTGGGTGAGGGGAGGGAGGGGTAAGGGGAGGTTGGGTGAGGGGAGGGAGGAGTGAGGGGAGGTTGGGTGAGGTGAGGGAGGGGTAAGGGGAGGTTGGATGAGATGAGGGAGGAGTGAGGGGAGGTTGGGTGAGGTGAGGGAGGGGTAAGGGGAGGTTGGGTGAGGGGAGGGAGGGGGTGAGGGGAGGCAGAGATAAAAAAAGAAATACATCAACCGAAAAAATAAGTCACTGAAAAGAAGGAGCTTACGTCTATATACCTTGCTACCTATAGACACCTGAGGCACCTGTAATCAGCACCGGAGAACACCTGCTAACATGAGGGGGTGAAATAATGCCTCCCTTAACCCCTTCACTTCTAAGGGGACAAATTTCGCCTGGAAGAAGGAACAATAAACTAAATACAGTGCAAAAAGAGGTCACATACTGTAGGGACTAAATCCATACATGAACATTTGTGTTCAGGTACAGTCGCTGTAAAAAATCCTGTCACCTCTTCTGGTTCTCTCTCCGTGGACTTTGAAACTTGGCGCGTTGAGTCTATAGATTTTTTTGCAGTGAAACTTGGCGCGTTGGGTGCATAGATTTTTTGTATGCAGGGAAGAAGGAACCAAAGGCCAGAAACCAGCAAGATTATTCCCTCAAAGCAAAATAAAAACAACACCGCTGACGACACTAGCCCATAGCTAAATAAATTCATTAGTGTCAGTTGCTACGGAACATGAGTTTCAGAAATGATCGTTCGTATTTATATTTGTTCCTGATTATGTGAATACCCGAAGCAATATGGGATTTTTTTTTTCTAGTATCTCATTGATATTGGTACATATGTGATTTATGTGTGTTGAATTCTATCTATCTATCTATATGACTATCTTTATCTATCTATCTATCTTGTCTGTCTGTCTTCTTACCTATCTTATCCATCTGCCTATCTATATATCTGTCTATCTATCTATCTATCTACCTATTGTGTGTGTGTGTGTGTGTGTGTGTGTGTGTGTGTGTGTGCATTCATTTAACCTTACATATACACACAAACAGCATACAAGACTAGAGGTCGAAAGCAGGAGGAAGATAAAGTGAGAGAGACAGTTGTATAAGATTAATAAGCTATATCCCTATAATTTTTAGAGGACCTGAGAACTCCTGTAATGTGACTTTTTTTTTTTTTTATTAACAAGACAGAGGAAGGAAAAACAAACGAATAAAAAAGAGAAAACAAGAAAAAGAGTAAGAAAAAGGGAGTAGGTGAGGACTACCGGGTGCTGCACATCAGTCGCTAAAATGACGTGTTTAAGGGTAAAGGTCTGACTCTGGACTTTAGCTGACAGTCCATTCCTAGGCCTTATAATCTTCCATCGCATGCCACCACTTTGGCTCTAACACCCACCGTCCATGTGGAAGAATGATGCGTCTTCTTATCTTCGATTTTCTTGATGATCTGTTGACTTAGTTTTAGCAAAATTTAAATAAACTGTTCTCTGCCTCAGTGTAGGATGGAACCCGCGACCTTTGGGATAGCAGAGGCAAGGGGAGGTGGGATCAGAGTGGAGTGTGGGTAGATGGGGGCGCGGGAAGGGATGAGGAGGTGGAGAGGGAGGAAGGGGGGTGAGGGGATAAGGTAGGGATGAGGGGAGGTAAGGGGATGGTGAGGGAGGGGGTGAAGGGGAAAAGGAGGGGTGGGGGTGAGCGTGAGGGGAGGGGGGCGGTAATGGAGGGTGTGAGAGGGAGAGGGGAAATGGTGGGAGGGAGGGGAAGGGGGAGGGGGTACGGGAGGAGGTAGGGTGAGGGAGGGAGTGAGGAGGAGAGGGTGTGAGGGAGTGGGAGGGAGAAAGGGGAGAGAGAGTAGGAATAAGGGGAAGGGAGAGATGAGAGAAAGTGGGAGGGAGAGAGGGAGGATAGGAAGGGGAGGAAGGGAGGGAAGGTAGGAATGAGGAGGGTAGGGGAGAGATGAAGGAAGGGAGACATGGATGACACCAGAGAGGGTAGGAATGAAGGTAGGGGGGGGATGGGAGAAAGAGGGAGGGAGAGAAGGAAAAAAGGGTGTGTTGGGAGGGAGAGAGGGAGGGAAAAAGGGTGTGTTGGGAGAGAAGGAGGCAAAAATAGTGTGTTGGGAGGGAGAAAGGAAGGGGAAAAGGGAGTGTGTTGGGAGGGAGAGAGGGAGGCAAAAAGGGAGTGTGTTGGGAGGGAGAAAGAAAGGGAAAAAGGGAGTGTGTTGGGAGGGAGAGAGGGAGGCAAAAGGGAGTCTGTTGGGAGGGAGAGAGGGAGGGAAGATGGGGTGTGTTGGGAGGGAGAGAGGGAGGGAAAAAGAGTGCGTTGGGAGAAAGGGAGGCAAAAAGGGTGTGTTGGGAGGGAGAAAGGAAGGGAAAAAGGGAGTGTGTTGGGAGGAAGAGAGGGAGGGAAAAAGGGGTGCGTTGGGAGCGAGAGAGGGAGGGAAGAAGGGGTGTGTTGGGAGGGAGAAAGGGAGAGGAAAAGGGGTGTGTTGGGAGGGAGAGGGAGGGAAAAAGGGTGTGTTGGGAGGGAGAGAGGGAGGGAAAAAGGGGTGTGTTGGGAGGGAGAGAGGGAGGCAAAAGGGAGTCTGTTGGGAGGGAGAGGGAGGGAAGAAGGGTGCGCTGGGAGAGAGGGAGGGAAGAAAGGGTGCGTTGGGAGAGAGGGAGGGAAGAAGGGGTGTGTTGGGAGAGAGGGAGGGAAGAAGGGGTGTGTTGGGAGAGAGGGAGGGAAGAAGGGGTGTGTTGGGAGGAGAACAATTCCCTTAAGTCGTAAATACCAGGTCAGTGGGTCAGAGTTGAACAGGGTCACGTAACACAAATAACCTTTTTCTTAACACCTCTTATTTACCGAATTATTCCTGCCTGTGGTATAAAAGTAGAGAGAGATACAGGGTAGAGCTGGAACTATTTATTTGCTCTAACATGCTACGTAAAGCCAGCTCTAAAATGGGTTACTTGAAGCTGAAATGTTAAAGAAATAAAGCTCTCACCTGTCTCTCTCCCTTACCCATACCCACCATGTCCCCATATCTACAGGTGGACATGGGTACCGACACAGATCAGTACGATACACAGTGATACGGTGAACCATGATTTTCGAAGCACGGTACTGTGATCTCACGAGACTCCGGAGCGTGTCAGAATATTGTGTAAGTTTTTCGTATTTGTTCATGCGTAGTGTTATTACTGTTCACCATTGTTCTTCATATTTTCCTTGCATGTTATTTTCCTACGTTACTCCGTATTGGTATAAAAATGTATGTGACAAAAAGAGATAGAAAGATAAATAGATAGATAGATTGATGGATGGATGGATGGATGGATGGATATATGGGTGGATGGATGGATGGATGGATGGATGAATGGATAGATAGATAGATAGATAGGTAGGTAGGTAGGTAGATAGATAGATATATTTAGGTAGGTAGGTAGGTACAGAGAGAGAGAGAGAGAGAGAGAGAGAGAGAAACAAGAACGAGCAACACCCACGCCCTACAGCTTTGGACCTTGACCTTCATCCGCTTGTTATGAGATGACTTCATCTCTCTCTGACCTTCAACCCGTCCACTAAGTTTGGCCAGAATCGGATCAGAACCATTTGATATGACTTCACCCTGTGGCTAATCTTTAATCTACCATCAAAACTGAATCCCTTCATCCTTGGCTGACCTTTCACCTTTCCACCAAGCTTGGAATGAATAAAATAATTGTTTGAGTTATAGGTTTCCAAATTTTTCCTTGCCTTTTGACTTTGACCTTTGATTGGCTTTTAAAAATTGGTGTAAATTGGATAAAATTTAAAGTTGACCTCACCATTTGACCTCGATCTAAAGTCTATCTATCTATCTATCTATCTATCCATTGCCAGACGCCTTAATCCCGTACGGGGTGGCCACAAACAAAGCGCCTCCATGTCGCCCTGTCCCCCGCCCCGTCCCCTGTGTTCGTCTTCTGTAAAAAAAAAGTTACGTCAAATCCTAGGCTAACTCTACAGCCAAGTTAGTAGAAATCGGTGACGTGAGGGAAGGAAGAATAACTTACGAAAGGAAGGCATCTTAATCCAATGGTAACTAAGTATAAAGTAACTACAGCGTAAAATGGACCTAACTTCATATCCCTCTAACGTTAAATGATCGTATGGAGGGAGGGAGAGGGAGGGGGAGGCCAAGGATGAGATGGAGGGATGGAGTGGAGAGGTATATGAGTTAGAGGGGGGGTGTGAGCTGGGAGCAGGGCAGTGAAATGGTGTTGGACAGGGCGACATGGGGGCGATTTGTTTGTGGCCACCGTTTACGGGATTAAGGCGTCTGGCAATAGATACATAGACAAATAGACTATATGTAACAACGACGTAACTCGGACGTAACTTCACATACTTCTAACGTAACTGTGACGGATTTTCAACTACAATATTTATCCATCGTAACTCACGGAATGATTTAACGTAACTGCACCGTAACACGTAACAACAGCGTAAATCTTCCCGCGGCACCGTAACGCACAACGCAACTCTAGATTAATTTTAGCGTGTGACGTAACTTTAGATTAATTTTAGCGTGTGACGTAGATTTAACCTCACTACCACTACCAACGCTCGAGCTGTGAGTTAGGGTGTCCTGGAACGCACGCACGCACTCACGCACTCAGTCACGCACTCACTCACTCAACGCACTCACGCACTCCACGCCTTGTCTTTAATAAGTGTTGGAAATATGAGACGCGTGGTTCGACTGGTTCTGGTAATGACAGGGAAACACTGGGGATAACTCTCTCTCTCTCTCTCTGTCTCTCTCTGTCTCTCTCTCTCTTAAAGGGAGAAAGAAAACTGGATATAATTATACGTTTTTTCTCCGTCTAACCATTTATTCGTCCCATGTTTGTATGTGTGTATTAATCTCTCTCTCTCTCTCTCTCTCTCTCTCTCTCTCTCTCTCACCGCAGCAAGAGCCTCCACGAAGCCTGATGACTAATAGCAAACACTGACAACTGAATTACTCTGTCTATCTATCTATCTATTGCCAGACGCCTCAATCCCGTAAGGGGTGGCCACAAACAAATCGCCTCCATGTCGCGCTTAATTATAAATACGGCAACGCTAGGCAGACTCAGGGCATAGGCTGGGGATGTTTGGCGACCCCGTGGCTGGCGCAAGTCAGGTGTAGAGGACAGGTGTTCCCCCGTACCGGAAGTTACCTTTACGCACGTGAGGGTGCTAATGTCACGCCGATGCTTGCCCCACCCCACACTGTGTTGGCCCTTTGTAAGATGCTAGGTGACGGTATCTTCATTCTCTCTCTCTCTCTCTCTCTTACGGGAGGATTTTCGCACCCCGCCCCATCTTATCAGTCTAACCTAACCAGGCGTTTTTACCAACAGCGGATACATGGGGCGCGTTCATGTGTTATCAGCGTGACCTTATCAGCCGTGCATAGGCTATTTAGGAATATCTGTTCCGGCAAATCCTGATCCGCTACTCTGGCAATCGAACTGACGCTCATGGAAGAGTGACGAGTCAGACAAAATTTCAGAAAAAAAGAAAAACTAAATATTCCAAAACCCATGTGTCCTGGAGCTATGTGGAAGAGTGCTAAGGACCGTCCAGACGTATAATATTTTAGACTTCAACCTCCTCTACAGTCCTATAGGGTAAATATCCAAATTCGCAAAGTTTGAAAACCCAAATGAAGGTCTAGCAATAATACCATAGTTAGCTCTAAAACGATATCCATAACAGTACCATAGGCAGCCCTAAAAACCGTTTTCTGTATAATGATTGCTAGGCCGCACTTTTGCTTAGAACCACTCCTTCCTCCTCCTCCTCTTCCTCCTCCCCCCTCTTTTCCTCTTCTTCTTCCTCCTCCTCCTCCTCCTTCTCCTGGAAAAAGACGTGCCTCGCCAACCCCAAACGCACGCTGTGGGGTGAAAAAAAAAAGGGGGGGGGGAGGAGGGGGCGTGATTCTGGAGGCTAAGTCTGAGAAACATTCCTTAAATTCCGTAACTAAATCACACCAATGATGAGGATGTGTAACAGAGAGAGAGAGAGAGAGAGAGAGAGAGAGAGGGGGGGGGAGAGAGAAAGAGAGAGAGAGAGAGAGAGAGAGAGAGAGCGCTAAATCGGATCCAACTTTCCTTAAATCCCATAATTGAGTTGGGCCAATGCTGAGGTGCAGTAAATTCGCCCATGTCCCCGGCGCAGAATTACTGAGTGAGAAGTTAGCAGATGCTGGGAGTTGGCAGAGTACCCGAGAGTTACGTTCTGCATGCCTGGCCACCAAAACTATACACCCTTCACCTTAACCTGGCCCAGATTTTCGCCATTTTGTGTCTAATTTCACATACGGTACTAAAGAGGCAGCGAAAGGTAGTGCTACTAATCTACCTCATTTCCTTAGCATTTAGTTAGGTACATAGTTACTTTCTGCATCCCTGGCCACCAAAATTGTACTCTTTTCACTTTAACCTGGTCCTGGTTTTCGCTTTTTTGTGACCAAGTTCACATACGGTATACTTAAGTGCTTCTGTGCTTACACCCTGCCTAGGTAAACTCTTTCGCCTTTGTCTGTCAACGTGTACCTTTCCTTCTTGCTGGAAGATTACTCTCATTCAGCCAGTCCCAAAGAAGGGTGACCATTTCCAACCCTCTAAATACCGCCCAATTACTTTAACATCCTGTATCTCAAAAGTTTTTCGAGTCAATTCTTTACAGAAAATTTTTAAAGCATCTTTCCTATCACAATTTTCTTTCTGATCGTCAGTATGGGTTCCGTCAGGGACGCTCCACTGGCGATCTTCTCACCTACCTTTCAGACTCCTGGTCATCCTCCTTTCGGGACTTTGGCGAAAGCTTTGCAATTGCACTTGGCATCTCAAAGGCTTTCGATCGAGTCTGTCATAAATCTTTAATTTCCAAACTGCTCTCTTACGGTTTCTATCCTTCTATCTGTGCCTTCATCTCTAGCTTCCTTTCTGGTCGTTCTATAGCCGCTGGCCCGCTGTTGTAGACGGCCATCGTTCTTATCAACAGTGGTGTTCCTCAGGGCTCTGTCCTATCACCAACTCTCTTCCTTTTATTCATCAATGACCTTCTAAGCTGTACATCTAACCCAATCCACTCATACGCTGATGATTCCTCCCTTCACCTTTCATTCCCGCAACGTCCATCTCAGCAGTTACTTCCACAAACAAGGGATGAGGCTATGGCACACCTAATGTCTGATGTGGCTAATATCTCTGACTGGGGTAAAAATAATCTTGTTATTTTTAGTGCAGCAAAGACTCAGTTTTTACACCTATCAACCCGACAAAATCTTCCACAGGAGTACCCTCTAATGTTTAATAATATCCAGCTCAATCCTGCATCATCCTTAAACAGGTTTCATTCACTCGGGAGTTATCTTGGAAAGATCATATTACATCTCTTGTAAAATCTTCTTCCAAGTGATTAGGTGTGCTAAGCCGACTCCGTTCTTTCTTTACACTAGCACAGTTGTTGACTTTATACAAGGGTTTTATTCGCCCCTGTGTAGAGTACAACTCTCATGTGTGGGGAGGCTCCCCACACACAGTTCTTCTCTACAAGGTGGATGTAGGGATAAATTATAAATTCTTTTGGCGTCGGCTGAGGTATGCGCTCTCTGGAGATCGTGTAAGAGGTCATACTAAGCCCGTAAAATGAACTGACTATGTTAAACCCTAAAAGTATTCATTTTGTAGGAAATAGGAACTTCAGGAGTGAATCTTATCTTCATTTTCATTGGTGGAGGTATGCGTTCTCGGTGAGGTTTCTAGCTTCATTGTAATACGTGCATTCTTCTGGGCCCTTAGAGTGGGTTGTATCGGATGTGGTGCCGCAAGTTTACTGTGCCCGATTATAGTTGTTATCCATCCTGGTGGTACTGATGTAATTGAGCAACTCCCCTGAAAGACTAAACAAATGTCCCTCACCCATACCAGCCCTCACCCATACCAGCCCTCACCCATACCAGCCCTCACCCACACCAGCCCTCACCCATACCAGCCCTCTCCCATACCAGTCCTCACCCACACCAGCCCTCACCCATACCAGCCCTCACCCGTACCAGCCCTCACCCATACCAGCCCTCACCCATACCAGTCCTTACCCATACCAGTCCTCACCCATACCAGCCCTCACCCATACCAGCCCTCACCCATACCAGTCCTCACCCATACCAGTCACCCATACCAGTCCTCACCCATACCAGCCCTCACCCATACCAGCCCTCACCCATACCAGCCCTCACCCATACCAGCCCTCACCCATACCAGCCCTCACCCATACCAGTCACCCATACCAGCCCTCACCCATACCAGCCCTCACCCATACCAGCCCTCACCCATACCAGTCACCCATACCAGCCCTCACCCATACCAGTCCTCACCCATACCAGTCACCCATACCAGCCCTCACCCATACCAGTCCTCACCCATACCAGTCCTCACCCATACCAGCCCTCACCCATACCAGCCCTCACCCATACCAGTCCTCACCCATACCAGCCCTCACCCATACCAGTCCTCACCCATACCAGCCCTCGCTCACCTCTCACATACACCATCCTCTCCCCTCACCTACCTCATCTCTCGGTGCACACTTAATGACACACTTATGCAGAACAGCCCTAGCCCCTTATACACCTGAATGACACCCTTACACCCTCACTCATACGCCCTTACACCCTCACCCATACACCCTTACACCCTCACCCATACACCCCCACCCATACACCCTTACACTCTCACCCATACGCCCTTACACCCTCACCCATACACCCTCACCCATACACCCTTACACCCTCACCCATACACCCTTACACCCTCACCCATACACCCTTACACCCTCACCCATACACCCTTACACTCTCACCCATACGCCCTTATACCCTCACCCATACACCCTTACACCCTCACCCATACACCCTTACACTCTCACCCATACACCCTCACCCATACACCCTTACACCCTCATCCATACACCCTCACCCATACACCCTTACACCCTCATCCATACACCCTTACCCATACACCCTTACACCCTTACACCCTTACCCATACACCCTCACCCATACACCCTTACACCCTCATCCATACACCCTCACCCATACACCCTTACACCCTCATCCATACACCCTTACCCATACACCCTTACACCCTCATCCATACACCCTCACCCATACACCCTTACACTCTCACCCATACGCCCTTACACCCTCACCCATACACCCTTACACCTTCACCCATACACCCTTACACTCTCACCCATACACCCTCACCCATACACCCTTACACCCTCATCCATACACCCTCACCCATACACCCTTACACCCTCATCCATACACCCTTACCCATACACCCTTACACCCTTACACCCTTACCCATACACCCATACACCCTCACCCATACACCCTTACACCCTCATCCATACACCCTCACCCATACACCCTTACACCCTCATCCATACACCCTTACCCATACACCCTTACACCCTCATCCATACACCCTCACCCATACACCCTTACCCATACACCCTTACAACCTCACTCATACACCCATACACCCTCACTCATACACCCTTACACCCTCACCCATACACCCTCACCCATACACCCTCACCCATACACCCTCACCCATACATCCCCACCCATACACCCTTACGCCCTCACCCATACACCCACACACCCATACACCCTCACACCCTTACACCCTACACCCACACCCATACACCCTCATCCATACACCCATACACCCATACACCCTCACACCCTTACACCCTCACCCACACCCACATCCTCAGGGTAACGACATAGTAACCAGGGCTTGAACAAGGTGGTTATAATCTCGTAAACGGGCACACCCCACCTTTACAGCCAGTGTGTGTGTGTGTGTATATGTGAGAGAGAGAGAGAGAGAGAGAGAGAGAGAGAGAGAGAGAGAGAGAGAGAGAGAGAGAGATTCATTATGCTGCCCTATCACACCCTCCTTACTCATGTATTTTTCCACACACCCCTCTGTCTCATCCTCAGTCTCCCCCCTCCCCTCCGTCTCATTCTCAGTCTCCCCCCTCCCCTCCGTCTCATCCTCAGTCTCCCCCATCCCCTCGTGTCATCCACCTCACTCACACTCTCCTAGTCAGTCTCTCCATGAATCACCTCACGCTACTGTTAATGTTTTCCATCACCTCCGCATCAACACATCCCTCCAGGCAGCTCTGCATGCCTTCCCCTCCCCTCACTTGTGGTTTGTCATTGAGTCTCTCCAATCATCAACTTTCACTGTGGAGTTAATTCTTCCTGGCTGGTGGTGGAGAGGGACGCCTTCACGTGGTGGCACTCATGTCACCCTGCTACTCCAGTGCCTTGTTATCTCCGCTAACGAAGTTGGAAAAGCTAATGTATTCTCCTATGTTTGTCTGTTTGTCCACACGACATCTCCAAAAGTTCTCAATGAATTTCAATGAAATTTTGTGGATGGGTGGGCCATGGGCCAAGGAAAATGGATTAAATTTGGGGGGGATGCGGATCCGCATCCGGCATTGGCGGAGGTATGCGCTCCCTGAATGCTTTCCAGTTATACAAACGTCTTTCATCTTCGAAAGGAGGAAGGATTGCAGGAGACTGGCAGGTTCCGTCGGCAGTCTACTGGGTTCAGGTGTTACATGAACCTGGGGCTACTACTACTGCTGCTGCTACAACAACAGCAACAACAACAACTACTACTACTACTACTAGGAAGTTCTCTAACACCTCTTCCTAATCGATTTATTTTTGGATACGGGTGGCTAATATTCTTCTGTGCTTCATCTATGCAGAGTATGGGGAAATTGGAAAGGATTTGTGTAACACAGAAGAAGTCAATAAGGTGTAGTAAGCAAAATGAATCGCTAGGGAAAAGGTGTTAGGGAGCCACCTTAACCCACGAGAATACCGCTGCAAGTACAATTGGACAAACATATAAAGTAAAATTGTAGTACTTTTGTTTACTTCTCCTTTACTAAATATTGTATGTACTGATTTGTAGTACTATCTTGATGATGAATTATTACTACTGTTACTTGTACTGCTACTACTGCTGCTGCTGCTGCTGCTACTACTACTACTATACTACTACTACTACTACTATTATTATTATTATTATTATTATTATCATTCTTCTTCTTCCTCGTCGTCTTCTTCTTCATCATCTTCTTCTTCTTATTGTTATTGTTATTTTTATTATTATTATTATTATTATTATTATTATTATTATTTTTACTATTATTGTTATTATTAGTATTAGTGGTAGTTGTAGTAGTAGTAGTAGTATGAGTAGCAGTAGTAGTATAGTATTAGTAGTATTAGTATTGGTATTTTTGCAGTACGACTATCAAGAGAGCATCATAGTGGTGAAGAAATTTGAGGCTTTATATGTAATTCATTCACACTGCTACCAGACCATATTATTCCCCTTAGGAGGCCACTTAAGTAGTCAAGTGGCCAGTGGAGACAACTTGGAGGCCTTAAGTGGCATAAAAACTTCCTAAGATAGCCGGAATAAAGTGTCGTGGGCTTCCCTGGGGCAGACTAAATGGGTTAAGTGGATAGTTAAGTGGGTTAAGTGGCTAGTTAAGTGGATTAAGTGGATGATTAAGTGGGTTAAGTGTATGATTAAGTGGGTTCAGTGGGTGGTTAAGTGGGTTAAGTGGATGGTTAAGTGGATTAAGTGGCTGGTGAGGTGGGTTAAGTGGATGATTAAGTGGGTTAAGTGGATAGTTAAGTGGGTTAAGTGGCTGGTTAAGTGGGTTAAGTGGCTGGTTAAGTGCCCCTGTACCCCCCTCCCCCCACCCCTTCCCCTGGATCAATGGAGGTCGGGGTAATCTAGTTTTGCTGTGGATTAGGCTAAGGTACATGCCCCCCCCCCGTTGCTAGGGACGCCCCCTGCCGTTGCTATGGGCGTGGATCGGTATTATATGCACTCTACCGTTATTATTATTATTATTATTATTATTATTATTATTATTATTATTACTTGCTACTACTACTACTACTACTACTGTTTTTATTATCTATGTATCTATTGCCAGACGCCATAATCCCGTAAAGGGTGGCCATTTGACTCTGACTTATTTGTTTTACAGGGAGGGGCACTAACCCTCCACCAACCCACTTGTTGACACGTAGGGAGCACGTATGGTTTGGTTATATGGTTACCAACCAGCGTTGTAAATGGTTTCTTGGCTTACAGGAAACCATTTGGCTTGTCACTCAATGTAAAGCCACCTGTAATGGAAAGAAAAGCAATAAGAAGTGACAGGAAAGATGGGAGAAATAGGAAGAGAGGAGGACAGGCACAGAAAAAGAATGATAAAGGCTAAGGAAGTAGGCAGCACTACATCAAGTGAGAGGATGATGGTCGCCACCACCTTCCACTACAATTATTATTATTATTATTATTATTATTATTATTATTACTGTGTGTGTGTGTGTGTGTGTGTGTGTGTGTGTGGAAAAAATTGCCTATCAGTAACGAGAAAGAGAGAGAGAAAAACGTAAAAGGATTCGTGTTCACGTCGGGTAAGGAAGCTTCCTAACACCTCTTCCTTAGCGATTTTTTTTTGTATATGGCTAGATATCATTATGTACGTCATTTATACAGGGCATGGTGATGTTTGGATTTATATAACACAAAGGAGAGCAAGGTGTAATAATGAAAATGAATCGCTTAGGAAGAGGTGTTAGGGAGCCTCCATAATTGACTATAACGCAGGCCAGAGATACAAGTAACCTACAGAAGTTGGACGAATATATTGAGCAAGGTGTAATAATCAAAATAAATCGCTTAGGAAGAGGTGTTAGGGAGCCTCCTTAATATTAACTAGAATGCAGGCCAGACACAACCAACCATAAGTGAACGAATACATATGGGAAAAATCGAAACCATCTGAAAGAGGCATTGGTAGAGATGGGGATTTCAGTGTATTTCGCCAGGTGTCAATTTGTTTCGGACAGAATTGGGAAAAATTGCTGAAAAAGACCACTGTACTTTTCTTCTTCCTTTTCTTCCTCTTCTTCTTTTTTTCCTCCTCCTCCTCCTCCCTCTTCTTCTTCTCTTCTTCTGCTTCTCCTCCTCCACCACCTCCTCCTCTTCCTCCTCCTCCTCCTCCCTCTTCTTCTTCTCTTCTTCTGCTTCTCCTCCTCCACCACCTCCTCCTCTTCCTCCTCCTCCTCCCTCTTCTTCTTCTTCTTCTCTTCTTCTGCTTCTCCTCCTCCTCCTCCACCACCTCCTCTTCCTCCTCCTCCTCTTCTTCTTCTTCTTCTTCTTCTTCTTCCTCTCTCTCTTCTTCTTGCTAATGCTTTCCTGTTATTGGCTAGTCTATTATTTCTTGACAAGTTCAGATCAAGTTAATACACATTGTTCCATGGGCAAATATCCCCAGTCTCCCTCCCTCCCTCCCTCCCTCCCTCCCTCTCTCTCTCCCTCCCTCCCTCTCTCTCTCTCTCTCTCTCTTCGTTTTTTTTCCCTTATTTCTTTTGTTTTTCTTCTTTCTTATCGACGCTCGAGGAACAAGGGCAGATGGTTATATTTTCCGCTGTGTGTGTGTGTGTGTGTGTGTGTGTGTGTGTGTGTGTGTGTGTGTGTGTGTGTGTGTGTGTGTGTGTGTGTGTGTGGTAAAGGTCGCAGGTCACTGGGCAGTCACCTCGAAAAAATTTAATCTGATTTGAACTAAACTTTGTGGAAATGTTAAGGATCATGCAAGAATGACGTAATCCGATTTTAAGAGTAATCAGTCGAAGATCAAGGTCACAGGACATAGTCAAATATTTAGCCCTTGGACTCTCTCTCTCTCTCTCTCTCTCTCTCTCTCTCTCTCGGCTACCGTCAGACTGTTCAATTTACGATTCAGCTCTGTCTACTGTCTGTCTTTCTGTCTGCTCTCTCTCTTTCTCTCTCTCTCTCTCTCTCTCTCTCTCTCGCTCTCTTAAGGTTAACTCCAGGGATAGTATTCCCGTCGGGTAAGGAAGCTCCCTAACACCTCTTCCTTTGCGATTTATTTTTGGATATGGCTGGTTAGTATCTATATGTTATTTATGAAGAGCATGGCGGTATTTGCAGGACTTATGGGACACAGAAGAGGATATTAAGGTTTAATAAATCAAATAAATCGCTTAGGAAAAGGTGTTAGGGAGCTTCCACAGCCGGGAATATGGGCCTTACTCCTTGAAGGGTAAGCTGAATAAAACCGTCTGACGTAAATAATGTAATTAAATAACCTAAATAAAGATAAATCAAGTAAATGAATAATGTAAATAAATAATAATGCAAGTAAATAACTAATGTAAATAAAGTAAATAAATAATGTAAATAAATAATGTAAATAAAGTAAATAAAAAATGTAAAGTAAATAAATAATGTAAATGAATAATGTAAATAATGTAAATAAATAATGTAAAAATTGTAAATAAATAATGTAAATAAAGTAAATAAATAATGTAAATAAAGTAAATAAAATAATAATGTAAATAAATAATGTAAATACAGTAAATAAATAATGTAAATAAAGTAAATATATAATGCAAATAAAGTAAATAATGTAAATAAAGTAAATAAATAATGTAAATAAATCAATACTGTAAATAAATAACGTAAATAAATCAAAACTGTAAATAAGTAATGTAAATAATGTAAATAAATAAATAACTTAATGTAAGTAAATAAATAATATAAATAATGTAAACATATGATGTAAATTAATAATGTAAATAATATTATTAGAGTTTAATGTGCAGAATCAATCACTACAGAACAGGTGTTACGAAAGCATTTACGACCATAGGGCTATCACACGCTTGCGAAGTCCCATAGCACTTCTTCGTGACTATAGCGCTTTCACCTTAACCTGGCTCAGATTTTCGTCCTTTTGCTCTACATCCTCTCGATAGCGCTTCTTCGTGACTAGCACCGTTTTCAAGCTTTAATCTTGTGGTATATCAGTATTGGAGAGAGAGAGAGAGAGAGAGAGAAATTTTAGGCCAAATTTGAATAAAAAGATTAGACAAGATTACGCCTAACAGTGGATTTGGATATGAGATTAACATTTGTCGATAAGAAATATATAAGTATTCTGTTTATTTCAACAACTTTTCTGAGCTCCTAAAATCTTGCGTTCTTTTTAAATTGTCATTATTAGTGTCTCTATAGCATTCAAGCGTTTTTAAAACTTTGGTAAGGATTATCAACAAAATAAAATATAGCATTATTTTAGGTGCTTTTATAGGTTTAGCAATATTCCAGAAATTTCCTTACGTTTTTTGAGTTATTTTTTTGGATATTATAGAACATTCAAGCTATCTTTTGGAAATTCTGTGGTTAATGAATTTAAACTAGCCTACCGGGGAGTCATTCTCGTCGCGATCGTCGGAGGGGAGGATGTGTGTTTGTGTCGTGCCCATATTTGTTGCATTAAATCTTCCCCTTGGCCGTCCTAGTCGTCGTATTCTTCCTTCAGTTCTTCCTCGTAGCCCAGGGTAGGTTTCTGAGTACCTTATTGATTTGTAGTTGTCGTATTGATCGTGTTTTTTAGAGGAAATAAGGAGGGTGACACGGATCGGTTTTTGGCGGGAAACGGGCGACATTTGAACGCCCATCGCGCCTACGAATTATTTTACCATTTTCGCCAGTAATAGATGATCTGACTCAGCTTACGTACAGTAATCAGTCGTATTTCTTATTTATTCATGCTTTCTTCATTTTTTTTTTTTGTATTAAAGCTTAGAGCGGAAATAGGAAAATGACTCCATTCTCTCTCTCTCTCTCTCTCTCTCTCTCCGTATTTCTTACTATATTCATCGTATGATAAGGAAATTTGGGTGAAATTACCGTATTTTGAGAGGAAATGAAATCGGCGCACTCTGATTTTTGGCGGGAAGAGCGCGACATTTTGAACCTTACCAACTTAACCCCTTGACTCCCACGATTTTTTACGCTGTTTCCATACGATTTTATTCAGCTTAGTGACCTTAATAAGACGTATTTATTTTATGACACTAATCCGGGACGATTTGACTCAGTTTAACGACAGATCAGATTATTTTGCACCGGATCCTTGCAATCTGTCGGCGATTTAAGTTAGATTGTGTTTTTTAGTGAACATTCAAGCGGTTTTTCGAAGTTTTGTGTTTTGTGGTGAGCATTCTAGCGGTTTTTGGAAATCCTGTGGCTAATGAATTTGAACTGGGCTGGACCGCGGCGTCATTCTCGTAACGATCGTCGGAGGGGGAGGATGTGTGTTTGTGTCGTGCCCATATTTCTTGCATTAAATCTTCCCCTTGGCCGTCCTAGTTGTCGTATTCTTCATTCAGGTCTTCCTCGTAGCCCAGGGTAGGTTTCTGAGTACCTTATTGATTCGTAGTTGTCGTATGTATCGTGTTATTGAGAGGAAATAAGGAGGGTGACACGTCTGTGGTCTTGGCGGGAAACGCGCGACATTTGAACTCCCGTCGCGCCTACGATTTATTTTCCATTTTCGCCGCTATTAGTCTGTTTTATTTTGCTCACGTTCGATATTCAGCCGTATTTCGTTTTTGTTCATGCATTATTATTATTATTTTAAGCGTATTTAGGGCGGGAATAGGAAAATAACCCCATTCCTCTCTCCCTCCCTCCCTCTTCCTCTCTCTCTCTCTCGACGTATTTCGTGCTATATTCACCCAATAATCAGGAAATTTGGGTGATATTACCGTATTTTGAGGAAATTAGGAAAGTGGCGCACTCTGATTTCTGGCGGGAAACGCGCGACATTTGAACCGCCTTTCCCGCCTACGATATATTTTCCGATTTTGGTAACTAATAGATTATTTTATTTAGCTAACGTACTATAATCAGCCGTACTTCTTTTTTGTTCATGCATTTTTTTAGTTATTTAAGCGTATTTAGGGCGGAAAAAAAAAATAACCCCATTCCCCCTACCTCTCTCTCTCTCTCTCTCTCGTTCAATACTCACCCAGTAATCAGGAAACGAAAAATTACCATATTTAGAGGGGAAGTAAGGAGATCTGGCGCACTGTGATTTTTGGCGGGAAAAATGAAATATTTGAAACCTTGCCTCATTAACTCTCCTCCTCCTACTGACTCCCTTCAGCCTCTCTCTCACTTCGCCGCACTGTTGCATCTTTATCTCTTTTCTATCGCTACTTTAATGGTCACTGCTCCTCTGAACTGTCTGCTTGCATTCCTCCACCTCTACGACGGGCGCGTAGCACCCGTCTGGCAGCAAACTCTCATCCCTTTTCTGTCCAACTCTCTAATGCATGAGTTAACCGTTACTCCCAGTTTTTCATTTATGCAACAGGTCAGCTCTGGAACTGTCTCCCTCTGTCTGTATTCCCTGCTGACTATGATCTCCAGTCTTTCAAACGCAGTGTGTCCAGGCATCTCAAAATGAGCGGATCTTGAATTTGGCTCTCTATTGTATTATGTTTTTCTCTTGGAGGGAACTGTTACTGCGGGCTCATGGCCTTTGGTTCCTTCTTCCTCGCATAAAAAAAAATAAAATTCCCACGATTTGACTTATGATGCTGCTTCTTACCTCTCTCTCTCTCTCTCTCTCTCTCTCTCTCTCACCCAGTGGACCTGTTTCCGCCTGGGTACATTTGCCAGAAGGACATATCACCATTGGACCTATTTCTCCATGGAACAGAATTTTCACAGACTTATTTTCCAGTGAGCCTGTTTTCCCCATCCACCCACCAGCCCACCCATATACCAGTCTTCTGTACACCGTTTAGCAAGCCCGTCCCCTGGCCTGTTCTCCGGGAAGCCACACATCCACTCACCCATTAATCTTACCCCACTCAGAAAGCACCTCCCCCCCCTCCCCCAGCACACAAAACCCAACTACTCCATCCATTTGCCCGACCCGCCCAGCCATCCCACCCTGTCCATCCACCTCCTCACCCCAGCCCACCACACCCACCCTCTCATCTCACTGAACCCACCCACCTACCACACAACCCGTTCTGCCTACCCACCACACCCTTTCACACTACCCACATCGCCCACTGCCACCTACCCACCCTGCTCAGTTTGCCTTTCCCACCCACTTTGCTTACTCCATGCGCATTACACACCGCACCCACCACCCCACCCCACCCACTATCACACCTGTCCATCCATCCCACCCACTCTATCAGACATATCCATCCATCCCACCCACTCTCACACCTGTCCATTCACCCCACCCACTCTATCACACCTGTCCATCCATCCCACCCACTCTATCACACATGTCCATTCATCCCACCCACTATATGAGACCTGTCCATCCGTCCCACCCACTCTATCACACCTGTCCATCCATCCCACCCACCATCACACCTGTCCATCCACCCCACCCACTCTATCACCTGTCCATCCACCCTACCCACTCTATCACCTGTCCATTCATCCCACCCACTCTATCACCTGTCCATCCACCCTGCCCACTCTATCACCTGTCCATCCATCCCACCCACTCTGTCACACCTGTCCATCCATCCCACCCACTCTATCACACATGTCCATCCATCCCACCCATTCTGTCACACCTGTCCATCCACTCACACACTCACTCACCCACCCACACACACACACACACACACACACACACACACACACACACACACACACACACACACACACACACACACACACACACACACACACACACACACACCACACACACACACACACACACACACACACACACACACACACACACACACACACACACACACACACACACACACACACACACAGCTTCTTTTATAGCATGGATAATTGTAATAACATATTTTTTGTATAATGAAGATAAATATGAAAACCGTGCAAAGCGAATACGCATACTCGTGTACAGAGAGTGTATGGAAGGCATTGGAGTGTAACACAACTGGGTGGATGTATATTTAAGTGATTCATGCCGGGTAAACATATACGCTACACTTCCATTACCTCGCCACACACACACACACACACACACACACACACACACACACATCATACTGGGTTAACACATACACTACACTGCCATTACCTCGCCACACACACACAAACACACACACACACGCACGCACGCACGCACACACACACACACACACACACACACACACACACACACACACACACACACACACACACACACACACCATACCGGGTTAACACATACACTACACTGCTCGCCACACACACATACACACACACACACACACACCATACCGGGTTAACACATACACTACACTGCCATTACCTCGCCACACACACACACACACACACACACACACACACACACACACTCGCTCCTCTCCCCTAACCCCTTAACTGCGGGGCGTCACTTTCGTGATGCTCGGGCGCAATGGATCATACCGTGGGGCGTCACTTTTGTGATTCTATGTTATTTTGAATTATCCCGGGCTTTCAAGTGGTGGCTTGTATCATCTATCAGTACTGCCAATGTCCAACACTAGTCAGCACTCCAAATCTCATCTGTACTCCCATCCATTGTTGACATTTTAGCCATTTTCCACCCTTCCTGACTCCCCTCCCTATTTGCCCTCCATTACCCTGTCCTCTCACCTCCCACGCCGCGCTGCGCTAAGCAAATCTCCCCTGGATTTTTCCACAGATTTCATCCATTGAAATAAGCCCTATGCCCTATACTTATACAAAATAATATATACCAAAAAAAAAAATAAGGTAATTGATAGTGGTATACACCAGGAATTGGCAAATTATCACCTGACAACACCTCACATGCATTCATTCGCTAAATTTCCACGGTAATTTCCTATTTGAATTATGTCTTGTAATCTATTTCTGTAATAAAAATATATATCATAAAGGAAGGGAGAAGCCTAAGTGACATTTACATTCACCTGGAACTACCTATTTCTTTATGTATTGCTGAGATTTTCTACCAATAATTTATTAGCATGTAAGTTAGCAGCTGTCAGTCCCATTGTCACTGTCAACCCTTGCCTTCTCAGATAAGCCGCGCCATTTAGTTCCTTGTCCTCCTCTGTGGTCAAAGCATGTCGCACTCGTGCCCTGCCATTTCTGCCGCTTCTGCACCCATTGCAAAGTGCCCCGTGACCTCTACACCCAGAAAAACTCGTAGGGGAAGCAGGAAAGGACTAAGTGACTCTGCAGTGGAATGTGAACTAGCCGAATTATCAATGGTGATGATGGATAGTGACTTTGATCCTTTGGGGGATTCGTGTGATGAGCCGGGTGAGGAAATCGTGCCAGAAACTACTAGTACGAGTGCTTCAGTGTCCCAAGTTATCCCTAGCTCCAAGGGAAAGGAGCCGTTAGTGCAGCAAGGGAAGGAATTTGGGAAGGGAGTGAAAAGGCGGCGGGTTAGCCCTGGAACAATGGGCCCTCATGACCCAGCCCGCCATGAGTCCCGAGGTGATTCACCTCCCCGTTCCCCAAGCCCCACTTCACTCATTTCTTCCTCTTCTTCTGCTGAATTTTCTCCAGAGTCTTCGTCGTCGGAGTCACCACCAGCATCAACAGTGAAGGCAGGCCGTAGAGGAAGAGGTAAATCCCTGACCCGTAAAAGTAGAGTTGCCAGTAGAGTATGGGCTGCTAGTGCTGTACGGCAACCCAAGGTCAGTGCGAGTGACCTTGAACCTGGTAAATCTGCCTCACAGCCACCCTCCACCCTCACCCACACTACACCGCCACGACAGAGAATCCTGGATGCCTTCGCATGGACGGAAGGGTCCGATTTTGTCCCTGAACATCTCCATTTTGACGAGAGCTCCTCAGGAATACAGCCTGCCTTCACTCTTGACGAGGATGCTGAGTGTGTGGGCTTCCTTTTGGCCTTCCTCGATGACGAAGTCATGCAGCACATATGTGATGAGACCAACAGGTATGAATCACAACGTGCTGCAAGTGGTACAGGTGCAGCCAAGATGCAACAGTGGTCCATGCTGGGAGTGCAGGAGCTGTATGTGTTCTTCACCCTCATGCTTCTCATGCCACACTCAAAGAAGCATGAGTTGGAAGAATACTGGTCCATGGACCCCTTACTACCCTCACCCACCTTCAATAAGTACATGGCCAGAGATCGCTTCCGGAACATCATGGGAAACCTGCATTTTGCCAACAACGATGTACCTTCCCAAACCGACCCACTCTGGAAGATCCGGGAGATTCTGAGCAGAATGAAGGATACGTTGATGACATTCTTCCACCCCTTTCAGAAGGTTGTCATTGACGAATCCTTGGTTTTGTTCAGAGGACGTCTTAGGTTTGTGCAGTACATTCCAAGCAAACACCATCGCTTTGGAATCAAGTTCTTTGTACTGTGCGACTGTAAGATGGGGTACATCCTGGACTTCGTCATTTATTCAGCCAGCACTGTCGATCTTGATAAAACACACCCCCTTGGCTTCTCAGGCTGTGTAGTGAAAGTGCTCCTTGAAAGGTATTTTGGTGGGAATCATGTGCTGTATACAGACAACTATTATACAGCACCGAAACTTGCCAAATACCTTTCAGAGCACGGCATCGGCTCCTGCGGCACTGTCAAGAGTAATCATGCCCACTTCCCTAAATTCCCAGAGACAGGAACCTCGCAGCGAGGAGACATGCACCTACGCAAGTCTGAGAAGATGCTGGCAATACGGAGGCATGACAAGAGGGTCATGCACATGCTCACCACCGTACACAAAGGGGAAATGACAGACAGTGGGAAGGTCGACCGTAGGACAGGCGAACCTGTGAGGAAACCTGATGCTGTCTTAGACTACAGTATCAACATGCGGCTGGTGGACAAGTCCGACATGATGATTGGAGAGATCGACTGCCTCAAGAAAAATACTAGGTGGTACAGGAAAATTTTTCTGCATCTCATATACATGACGATGCTGAACGCCTTCATCCTGTACAAGATGAAGGTCAAGCCACCCAAGTCCTTCTCCCTGAGGTTGTTCCCCAGGAATTGTGTTCAGCAGCTGCTTGAAAGATATGGTAGGGTGACAGCAGCAACTCCAAGGTGCCATGCAGTAAGACTTCCCGACAGACTTGAGCAGAGGGCGTACATGGATCGGCACAGACTGGTGCAAATGCCTGCCACAAGCAAGAGGAAGGCTGTGATCCGCAGGTGCCAGGTGTGTGCACATACCACCCGACGCACACCTGAGCACAAACGCACCTCTTGGCAGTGCGCTGAGTGCCAGGTTCCCCTCTGTGTTACCTGCTTCTTTGATTACCACAGCCAGAAGCAGTTCTAAAAGTGCAAGTGGGAAAGGAAAATAATGTGAAAATAATGTGTAAATAGCAAGTGAAAGCAATGGATGTACAGTACATATGATTGAACAGTGTAATATAGTTTTATGTTACTGAAAGTGACAGTGAATAACATAGTGTAAATAAAATAGAAGTGTAAATATTGAAAATACAATAGAAAATGTAAATAGAAATGTAAATAATCAGTAATATAAGAATGAGTACAAATACTTGAGGTTATAACAGTGAAAGTGAATCCGTGGCTCTCTACTTATTTTACTGAATGAAAAATTGAATGACTTAAGTGACAATAAACTAATACTACTGAAGGAAACTTATGGATAAAGACTCCAGATATATATAAGTGTTATATAGTAATAGAAATATAAAGTGTGAGGGGTTTTATGAATAATAAATGACAGAATACCAACAGCGAACTAGCGCAAGTGGGAAGGTCATACGCGCTCGTAATTTTCATTGCTTTCACAGTGTTTTTTTTTTGGATTATGGATCCCAAACTACTTGATAATCATAGAATAGTGTTTATAGTGATAATATCTGGCTGTGGTAATCATATTACGGGTTGTCGGGAAGTGTAAAGTGGAGACTTCATTACCCAACTTCAGAGGTCTTCACAAGTCCTACGGTAACAGACGAAGGCTCAACAAACATCCCAGGAGAAAGCTGAAGGTATGTGCCATATGCATATATAATTTTAATATTCTAGGTCTAATAACTGATTTTTGGCAAATATTTTTTGAGAGTCTGTCGGAGCCCGAATAACCCCGCGGGACACGCAAAACATTGGGAAACAAGCCCGCGGTGTAAGGGCTAATCCATCTCTCTCTCTCTCTCTCTCTCTCTCTCTCTCTCTCTCTCTCTTAGACTGCCAGGTTATAAAATGTTAAGGCTGTTGGATATAGCCAGTGCAGTATTATTCCTCTTGGTATACGAGTTGAAGGAACTTAAAATTGGGTGAAGTTTTATACTGGTATACTCTTGCTGGATTCAGACGATGTTAATAAGCCCTTTACTCCAGCGACTTTATCATTGTTTCCTTTATTTGTTTCATTGTTGACTTTATTTGTTTCGTTGCTGACTTATTTTTTACTTTAATTGTTGACTTTATTTGTTTCATTGTTGACCTTATTTGTTTTATTGCTTTATTTGTTTCATTGTTGACTTTATTTGTTTCATTGTTGACTTTATTTGTTTCATTGTTGACTTTATTTGTTTCATTGTTGACTTTATTTGTTTCATTGTTGACTTTATTTGTTTCATTGTTGACTTTATTTGTTTCATTGTTGACTTTGTTTCATTGTTGACATTGTTTCATTGTTGGCTTTATTTGTTTCATTGTTGGCTTTATTTGTTTCATTGTTGACTTTATTTGTTTCATTGTTGACTTTGTTTCATTGTTGACTTTGTTTCATTGTTGGCTTTATTTGTTTCATTGTTGACTTTATTTGTTTCATTGTTGGCATTATTTGTTTCATTGTTGGCTTTATTTGTTTCATTGTTGACTTTATTTGTTTCATTGTTGACTTTATTTGTTTCATTGTTGACTTTATTTGTTTCATTGTTGACTTTATTTGTTTCATTGTTGACTATTTGTTTCATTGTTGACTTTATTTGTTTCATTGTTTCCTTTATTCGTTTCATTGTTGACTTTAATTGGTTTGTTGTTCCGTACAGACGATTTTATGTAGCTTATGAGAGACTAAGTAATTTCAGAAGTTATATAAGGCCTCATTAACCCCTTCATTAATAAAACTCTTTCCTCAGCTCAATAAAGTGTATGGAAGTAGCGAAAACAAAACGTAAAAGGACATTATCGTTTTTACTGTGGTTTCCCTTTCAGTACGATGCTTGTGTTATATCCTGCCATGGTGCCTGGTATTTTCGCCATAGTGCCCCATACCGAGAGATTCAGTGTGTGTGTGTGTGTGTGTGTGTGTGTGTGTTTTCTTACCCATTTGTATCTTTACAGGAATGAGTCAAGCTCGTACTGTCCCGTGTGTGTGTGTGTGTGTGTGTGTGTGTGTGTGTGTTCTTACCTAATTGTATCTTTACAGGAATGAGTGAAGGCGTACTGTCCCGTGTGTGTGTGTGTGTGTGTGTTTTAACTCTTACGCAATTTGATGGATATAAATGAAACTTCCCCCTAAAAAAAAAAAAAAACTAATGATGGGAGGACAGATGTGGCACTGATATCTTAGTACATGTTCTACAATGGCCTTTCATCCATAATCCAATATCTAGGGAGCATGATCCCCCAGTGGTTCTTGGAGGGTCAACCCCCGTCCCCCCCAAAAAAAAAAAAAAAAAAACAAGAAAAAAAAACAGGAGGATGTAAACACCGATTTCATGGACGGATCTCAGGTCATTTCGTTCGGTTCTCAGGTCATTTCATCTGGTTCCTTGATTATGTATTCTCTATCTATCTACTGCCAGACTCCTTAATCCCATACGGGGTGGCCACAAACAAATCGCCTCCACGTCGCCCTTTCCCCCGCCATTTCACTGCTGTATAAAATTTTCCAGTATTATTTTTAGTGGGTCAGTCCCCCTCCACAACTTATAAAGGATTGAAAAAAATAGGGGAAGGAGGGCAGACATCGTTTTGGTATCTTAGTACATGTTTAGTTGACTCATCCGAAATGTGATGTTTTGGAGAGTGTGACCCCCCGTTGATTTTTGAGGGTCTCGCCCCCTCCCCAAAAATAAAAACGATCAGAAACGGGGGATTATTTTGAATGAAACTTCCTCGGTGACCTCGTTTGGTTACTGCGAAAGCCTTACACTACATACAATTTTACAACCATGATTTTTAGGTGAGTCAACCCCCTCGCCAAAAAATAAAAAAAAAGAAAAAGAAAAAAAGGAGGGCAGATATGGCTTTGTTATCTTAGTGGATGTTGTATAATGGACTCTCATCCGTAATCTGATACTGTATTTGGAATGCGTGACCCCTCCAGTGATTCCTGGGGGGTCAGCTTCCCCGTAAAAATAAAAACGATAAGAAATACAGTAGAGGAAAATGTGCACATGGATTTAAACGAAAGCGGCACACGTAATGCTGGGTTGGGGATGCAGTTTCCATGTTTTCCCCTAATGCACAGGAAAAAATTGCACATCTTTTTCATTATAGTATATTATTATCTCACACCATTTCTTTTAACACAGGAAAGATAGAACTTTTACGGCGAACAGGCATGGTAAGGGTGTACCTTACTCCCCCAGCTGGAAAAGACTCCCCACAGGGTGAAGAAAATCGTCCTAAGGTAGCAGTAATATGAAATGCGTCCTCGTAGTGAACAGGTTACGGTGTTCTACTACCACAGTGCTTGGTGCGATGGGGGAACAGTACTCACATGTAGAAAAGTTGTTGCACTGGGGAGACGAATCAGAGTCTGTCTCACCTGGATATCTAATGAACTTCCAGGTAAGGCCGAAACTGTGATATCTCCTCAATAAAACAGCCTTTATAAATGTAGGTATAGTTGATCCATTTTTCTAAGCTTAAAGTGTTCCTCTGTTAGTGAAGGGATTACTGCATTCGGTTTCAGACCTTTCCAATTCATAAAGTCTTTAAATCCCAACATAATCGCTCGAAGACATCGGTAATGAAATATACTATGCGTCATGGGCCTGAAAGGGAAAAAACGTAGTTCATGCTGCGTCCCTGGCGGCGATGTTATACTAGTACAGGAAAAAGCAGTGCGATAAACCAAAACAAAATCGCGTGAAGTCATTAGGATACCAACACAACAGGCATTTAATGCACAGTTCTATCTATCTGTCTATCTATTGCCAGACGCCATAATCCCGTAAGGGGTGGCCATTTGACTTTGAGTTATTTACTTTACGGGGAGGGGCACTAACCCTCCACCAACCCATTTGCTGACACGTAGGGAGCACGTATGGTTTTATGGTTACCACCCAGCGTTGTAAATGGTTTCTTGGCTTACAGGAAACCATTTGGCTTGTCACTCAATGTAAAGCCACTTGTAAAGGAAAGAAAAGTAATAAGAAGTGACATGAAAGATGGGAGAAATAGGAAGAGAGGAGGGCAGGCACAGAAAAACAATGATAGAGGCTAAGGAAAAAGTAGGCACCACTACATCAAGTGAGTGGATGATGGTCGCCACCACCTATGCACAGTTGCAGACATAAATACTGATCCACTCCAGATCGATAAACAACAAGACAGGGAGCAAGAACACAGAAACCTTGTGATGCGGTCCTGGGAGTTCAGTAGACTTTACAGAATATCATGTAGGAGTTTCTTTTCAACTACAAAATGGAACGTTGTCGTGTCCGGAGCATTTCTGGAAGCATTGTGGTAAATGTAAATAAAAAGTGCAAAAGAAACACAGAAAAATGCACAGTCTAGCAGGGTCTGATACTGACACATCCAGCACCTAATTTAGCTGGAATTTTAATTAACCTAGATTTTCAGCCACCTGACCTGTTTAATTGGAGAGTCTGAGGCCAGGTGTTTACTTTCTGTGCTGGCAAACTTGATGTGTGTGTGTGTGTGTGTGTGTGTGTGTGTGTGTGTGTCGCAGTGCAAAGCCTAGCCTCAAACAGACACACCACACGTAGCCTCAGAAACAAACACCTCAGAATTGTACCTAATGCTGCCACCCACACACACACACACACACACACACACACACACACACACACACACACACACACACACACACACACACACACACACACACACACACACACACACACACACACACACACACACACACACACACAGTCATACTACTACATACGTACGCCAGACATTGATAGCTGGAGTGAGGAGGGAAGCCTTTGAACAACCATAGCTATGCAGCGTGTGTGGTATTAATCGAATGAAGTTTGGATATATGCCTTCCGTGCTTCGATTTGCGTTGACCTGCCCTGCTCTGTCCTGCTCTGCCCTGCCCTGCCGTGACTTGCCCTGAACTGTCCTTTCCTTTCCTCTTTGTCACTACCTAGATCTGTCCTCTGCACTGTCATTCATTGCTCCGCTGTCCTTTGCCCTCTCCTGCTCAACTCACGTCTACATTGATCTGTCCTGTCCTGCGCTGCCGTTTCCTATCTAATCCTATCTAGTCCTGCCCTGCACCACCTTATCCAACCCAACCATATCCAGTCATGCCCCGCCCTACCCTGCCTTTCTATGTCCAACCCTATCCATCCCTTTCCGCATTACCTAGGCCATCCTATCCAGCCCCGCCTTTCCCTGCCCTATCCTGTCCTGTCCTGTCCTACCCACCCTATCCAGTTCCGTCCTGCCCTATCCAATCCTATCTAGTAGTGCTCCGTCCTGTCCTACCCTATTCAACCCTATCCAGCCCAGCCTGGCCGTGTCCTACTCTTTCCAATTTAGTCTGTCCAGCCCCACTCCTGTCCTCTCCTATCTTACCGTATCCTGTCCAATCCTATCCTGCCCTGCCCTGTCCTATCTTATCCTGTCCTATACTATCCAAGCCTGTCCAATCGTGCCCTGTCATGTCCTGTCCCATCCAACCCTATCCAGCCCCGTCACGCCCTATCATACCCTATTCAAGCCTATCCATCCCTGCCCTGTCATCCCCTGTCCTATCCACTCCTAACTCACCTTGCCCTCCCCTGCCCTGCCTTGCCCTTCCCTGTCCAGGCTATCTATCCCTGCCTCGCCCTGCCCTGCATCATCTGTCATCACTCCATTCGTCCCCAGTGTTAAAGCAGAATGGGGTCAAAGGGGAAGGGGACCTGCTACATCCCACCACCCTCACCCCTTTAACACTTGACAAGAGAGGGGAGCGGGAAAGGGTAGGTAGGGGGAGGGTAGGGGAAGGATAGAGATGGACGGGGAGAGAGTCGAGGAAGGTAAAATCGGGGAGGGAAAGGGAAGGGGTGGAGCCAGTGGTAGGTTATAGAGCAGTAGGGGGAGGGGAAAGGGTAGGGTGTAAGTTAGGGGAGGGATAGAGACAGCGACTTAATTAGGGACATAAACCGGAGCAAGGGAAGGGGAAGGTACAGAGACAAAGGCAGGGCAGGGACAGGGTTAGGGACGGGGACAAGAACAGGGGTAAGGCAGGGGCGAGGGACAGGGAAAGGGTAGGGTGAAGTGTGATGCTGTTAAACTAAGCTGTCAGTGAGGACCGAAATGGACTTACCCATTAACCCTCTCTCGCACTAACTTCCTCCTCTTAGCTGTTCCGGATGGTGGCAACACATATACATACCCGGTATCATACATATGTATATACATACACACACACTCTCCACTTTCTCGTACTGTAATGAATGGACAAGCCAGTGTTGCAGCAATATACTTACTCAGCGGTATACTGTATTTTATTTGAGAAAATGGTAGATGGTGCCCCTCGTCCAATCACTCAATGTAGCGCTATCTATAGGTAACTCTACACAGAATGGCATATCAACTGGGATTTTGGAACCCAGGAAACCATTTACTACGCTGAGTGATAACCATATAACCTCAAATTCCCTGCTGGCTTAGGCAAAATAATGTGTGGATGGCATGAAGTTCCTCCAGACTCTGCTTTTACTCGCTGGCAAAACTTCAGAGAATTTTGAAGAGTAAAGTACCTGCCCAAGGCCCGGGAAAAGTGGGCTGGGTCCGTACGGCCGTGTGTAATGTGAAAGGCTTTAGGGGGAAAGTTCTGAACGTGCTAAAGAGTGCTAGATACGCCATGATGACATTGTGTGAAAAATATGAAAGGGTGTGAAGTGGAATGGCAGGGTGAAATGTGTAAGGTTGGGTATGAATGCACGTGCAGGACACAAAGACGAAGCTGCATTGTTGACGAATGGCTGGCTGGCAGAGGGGACTGAAAGATTATATGTCAGCTTGAGAAGTAAGTCAATTTTCAGTTAGAGGTGAAGATGGCAGTGATTGTATAAATGTGTCAGCTTGAAATGTATGTATGTATATGTCAAGCTCCAGTTTGATGTGAAAGTGGCCGTGACTGTAGCATATGTGTCCTGCGATGGTGGGGTTAATGCAGAAAAAAGGGCAGGTTATGGGATCAGCTGGTTGAAGCGATAGGACAGATGCTCAGGAGGTGTGAAGTGCTTGTGATGGGTGACTTGAATGGCGGCGTTGATACTGGATAGAAGGCGACTGTGAAGCATGTGTCAGGAAAAGCTTTTAGGCATGTGTAATTCATACCTTAAGCACTGAGATGCACGCAAATCTACATGTAAAGAAGAAATGGGGAGAATACTGAAAGAAACCTGATTGATTACCGTACGTGCTTGTGAGAGGAAATATTCTTGGAAGTGGTGATGTGATGATGGTAAGAGGACGATGCGGAGGTTTATTTCATTATATGACTGTGATGTACAAGGTTCAGCGGAGAGAAATGAAGTGGATAAAGGAAAAAAAGAAAAGAAAGAGGGAGAGGGGAAATCAGAACGAATGACTGAGAGGGGAGAAGCTGAGAAAGAATTAACGGATGAATGACAGGTGAAGTGTGGAGTTACAGTTACCGGACTGGAAGCAAATGGATCTGGGCAGCTTGTGGAATGCATAGCGGGGGTGTTTAGTTAGGAATGACAGAGCGTCGTTTGGTGTTGCGAGGTTACTAACTAAGAAGAAATGCACAATTTGCGGGGATGAAAAGCTTGTGGGACAGTTGAAGGAAAGAGGAAGAAATAGCTAGAGATGATACAAGAAAGGAGATCAACTGAAAGAAAAAGGCAATTCAGTGAGAGAGTCAGAAGTATGCAGAAGGGTTAGGAATAAGGAAAAAATATCGGAGTTAAATGACGTTCGTGGCAGAAAACCGTATGAAAAATACTCTAAAAATAGAAAACAAATTTGGCAACAAAGGCAGAAATGAAGGACGAAAGAAGCGTGAAAGTGTGAGAAATGAAAGTGGACGAACATAAACAAATGAAACTTAAGTAAGGAGCAGATGGAAAGAATTTTTGAGGGGTTGATGAATGGGACTGATGAGAGCAAAAACGGTTGCAAATATGATTGAGTTTGGTGGTGTGCAGAAAAGGAGTGTAGTGCCAAGAAAATTACACTGTCGGGAGTGAATAATGCTGTGAAGCGGCTGAAGAATAGGAAGGCAGCAATTGTTGATGAGGTGAATTCAGAGATGATCAAACGTGACACAGACAGAAGTGAATAATGCTGTGGATGATGATGATGATGATGATGATGATGACAGGACAATGGGCGGGGTAAGTGGCAATAACAAACACATAGCCTATATGCCAGACTAACACAGACTAACACAACAAAAAAACCTCCTACATGAAACCATCTATTTACAATCAAAGATCCCCTTTACACGTTCAGTATGGCCAGACCCCTCCTATTGCCTCGTAGTTACCTGGGATCTTTCTCTGGTAGGGGCGTAGGTAGGATTACAGACGTGGGGTGGTCAAGCCTGATAATGGGGAGGTAAATTCTTCAGAAGGGCCTACTAGTATTCCATGGATATTTAGGGTGGGCAGGCGTATTTCAGGGATAGCCAGTCACCCCGGGCACCCCTCTGGCTTCGCTGCTTTTCTCTGGGTTGGACAAAAGTATGATTACGATTTCTTCCAGTAAATAAAATAAAAAATGTCTGAAAATAATTTACCTTTAAAAACATCTCCCAAGACTCTTTCTCTAAGCTGAAGAAAATCGTCTGCTGGGAGCAAGAGTGAAGAAAAAAAAAAGTATCCTCTTATCTACTGCAGGCGCCTTAATCTCGAAGGGGGTGGCCACAGACAGATCGCCTCCAGTTACCCTGTCATCCGGCATCAAGCTGCCTTCCCTCCAACTCACACCACCCTCACTCATATACCTTTCCACCCCATTCCTTCTCATCCTCGCTCTTCCTCTCCACCTCATTCCTCCATATACTTCTCGCTCTCCCTCTCCACCTCCCATACACTCTCCTAGCCAATCTCTCGTTCTCCATTCTCTCCTCTTGGCCATACTACCTCAGGATGCTTCTTCTAACACTTTCGAGCTCGTTTACTTACTCCAGCACTTTTGAACTTCATTTGCCTTTCTCTCTTCAAGCAATTCCACATGCTCCTCACTAATAAGGCATATCCACTCCTCTCACTCTTGACCTGTGTCCTTACCACAAAGTTTAAGCTTAAATTCCATCATCATCATTATCATCATCATCATCATTCACTCCTTTATTGCCTCATCAGGATCGTGGGTTCCCTTGACTAGGTTAATTAGTTCTGACATTTAAGACGATTGTGGCCAGTCGCTCTTCTCTGAGTTGCATTAACAGTATACCCAACCACCCTCTGACGGAACCAGTGTATCCGTCATCCGGTTGGAGCGCCTCAACCCACTAGGCCACAGCATATCTGTTTAGCTACATAGTTATCACCTAGCTTAGTAAATGCTTTTGGGGGTCAGAGGAAACCATATGACTTAGCAATCAGTGTAGAGTCACCTGCAGGCAGCACTGCATCAAGTGAGTGAATGGTGAGCACTCCCACCTAACACTCATCCATACGTTGCAGAAAGCCCTCATAATAAAAGGAAGTGTTGAAGTGTTGCAGAAATTAAGTGTTGCTGAAATCAAGTGTTGCAGAAATCAGTCTTACCCATTGGATATCCTGGGCCATGAGTAGCCTAGGGACCCGGTGCACACCTGCAGTAAAAAGTGACGCTTGGAACTGCAGTCGAGTTTTTTCTTTGTACTCCACACAGGCTTTTGTTCACTGCCAACACGTTTTTTTTTTCTTTTCGTGTTTTTTTTTTTTACCTTTGTCCATTTCCTCTGCTGTTTCTCGTTGCACCTTTTCCTCTGTGTTCGCCCTCCCTTCCCCTTTTACTGCACTTTTTTCCCTGTTTCGCCTCTGTTTATCAGTCACTTTCCTTCATAATTTGTCGTCCTGCTTTCTCTGTTTTTTTTTTTTTCATTTTCTTTTTCTTTGTATCTTTTGCGTTCCTGGTCCTCCATTTTCTCTTCCATTTTTGCTTGTTATTTCTGCGGCCTACTTCATTTTTCTCAGTTCTTCTGGCCATAATTAGGTTTATTATATAGTGTACATTTCAGCTTGGTGTGTGTGTGTGTGTGTGTGTGTGTGTGTGTGTGTGTGTGTGTGTGTGTGTGTGTTACAGCATCCCTCTCCCTTCTCTCCCACTCTGCATGTATTTTCCCTTCCCCCCCCCTTTTTTTTCCATTCCCCATTTTTTCATTTTCGTCCACTTTATGCCTCCGGTCATAGAGTGGTCAGATTTTTATTTTATATCTCCCTCCCTCCCCACCCATTAGTTCTTACCATTTTTTACTCTGCCGCTCCTCCCCTCCCCTCCCCTCCCCTCCCCTCCACTCCACTCCACTCCACTCCCCTCCCCTCCCCTCCCCTCCCCTCCCCTAGCGAATCCTACCTTACCCTACCCTTCCCTTCTCAACATTACCCTACTCTACCCTGTCATTCCCTACCGTACCCTACCCTACCCTTCACAAGCCTACCCTACTCTACTCTGCCTTTCCTTACCCTACCCTTCCCTACCCTACCGTACACTACTCTTCCCTAGGTTACCAGACCCTACACCATCCTACCCTGTCCTATCCTCCTTTACCCTTCCCTCCCCAGTCCATCACAAGCCTGCACTACCCTACCCTACCCTACGCTACCCTACCCTACCCTACCCTACCCTCGCCTGCCTAACCCTACCCTATTCTACCGTACCCTACCCTCCCTATCCTTTCCATCCCAATCCATCACAAACCTGCACTACCCTACCTTACCCTACCCTACCCTACTCATTACAAGCCTTCCCTGCCATATAGTGCCCTAGCCTTCACGGTTATATCCAACCCTCCCTTCCCCTCTCCTCCCCTCCCCGTAACAAGTCAACCCTACCTTACCACTTACAGGTTCCCCCTACCCCTGTACTAGTTTCTCTCTCTCTCTCTCTCTCTCACACACACACACACACACACACACACACACACACACACACACACACACACACACACACACACACACACACACACACACACACACACACTCCGTCCTCCCTCCTCAATCGCAAATTTCCATGCAGTATCACACATTCTCTCTCTCTCTCTCTCTCTCTCTCTCTCTCTCTCTCTCTCTCTCTCCAGCAACCCCCCTGACAAAAATAAAAAAAGCTCATTAACCACACACGCATTTTTACTCAGGGCAAATGGAGCAAAATATTATACACTAAAAAGAAAATATAATTGAATAACCTTAGGGCGGAACTGCTGTTGGGAGGTGTGAAAAAGTCCCCATTATTATTTTTTATGTTATTTTATTCTTTCAGTGACTTTTGTGTTGACGTTTTTAAAGCTGTGCACTTGAGGGATTCGAATTCTTGCGCGGCGATTCTGGTTTCTCTTAATTTCGACGCCCGGAAGATGTGTTTTATGTTTTTCAGACGCGGGAGTATCGCTAAGCTCGGCCTGGTCAGTCAGTCGCATCCTAATGATTTTCACTTGCAGGTGCTTCGCTCTCGTGGTGCTGCCTACTTCTTCCATTACATTTATTAATCTTTTTCTGTGTCTGTCCTTCTCTGTTTCTGTCTCTGCCGTTCTTGCTTTCACTTATTCTTCTTTGCACTTCAGGTGGCTCTACACTGAGTGACAAGCTTAATGGTTTCCTGCAATCCAGGAAACCATTTACAAACGTTAGGTGGCAAACAGATAACCAGATAACGGGGCGATGTGGAGTCTATTATGGTGCTCCTGTTAACTGGGAAGAGAGATGCAAGTGTGATGTACATCCGGAAGCAAAACCTCCACACTCTTCCCCGTGCCTCGCTATGTCAAGGCGCTGTCTATCGCAAGGCTCTGCACGGGCGGCCTTGCTGGGGCGTTTGCTTGCTTGTGGTTGAGGGATGTGCTCGGCCAGACACACCTCAGTTACTCAGCACCAACAGTCACTAATGAGGCTGAATAAGGAGCTTGACTGTGGCTTCCTAAGGATTTTTACACGAAGTTGATTCTTTGTAACGTAGCCCCATTTGGTGCTTAAAGCTCCTTACGGATTGCCCCTCCCTCGGTGCCTCAATTTACCCAGACCCTATATCGTTCTACATCCAACTTGTATTTATGTACTTATTTGGGGTTGCTACCTTTATACGATTTTATCCAGCTTAATAGACTCTCTTTAAGTTGGATGGGTTAAGTATAGCTTTTATTTATCCCTGTCAGTGTTAGGGCACTCGTTTAAAGTCGGTGGAGAGCAGCAAAAATAGAATGAATGCTCTGTCGTCATATTAAAGGGACTAACTTCCCCGCTACCATGCCTCATTTTATATATTATTCTTGCTATCTCTTGACGGTGGCTTAAAGAGGAGAAAGCCGTATCTAACCCCTTGCAGTGCGATTTGTTTATCCGAAATTACGTAAAATAATTGTCTCTCTCTCTCTCTCTCTCTCTCTCACACACACACACACACACACACACACACACACACACACACACACACACACACACACACACACACACACACACACACACACACACACCGTCACAAGAATAAAATATACTCTTTCTGTTCGTCTCTCCTTTATGTGCCACACAAGGAATATTAGTAAGTACTAAGGGGTGTGTTTATCCAGTTTATTTATTGGAGGGTGGTGATATATCATTAAAAAAAACTATAATTTTTAGTTGAAGAAGAAGAAGAGAGGAGGAGGAGGAGGAGGAGGAAGAATGATTTTTAGTTTGAGGAAGAAGAAGAAGAAGGAGAAGAAGAATGAGGAAGAGGAGGAGACAGTAATGATTATCGACAACGAGGATTATTAAAGTTGACCCTAAAAATATGACCTGCATTAGTTGGTGTTACATCCAAGTCCCTAATTTTAATACTGAGTGAACAGGGACTAGAGTGAAGCAAATTTAGTCCGCCAGTCTGACCGGCCCGAAAATGAAACTCGAGGTCTTTCAGCTGCGATTCGAACGTGCTAACCAATACACCACAACCCCTTCCCTCCATATTATTTTGGTTAACGTCAAAGGGTTTTATTTAGTTCTGGGTAGTGTTGGAGCGGGAAGCCTTCACCTGGTGGCACTGATATAACGCGGCGGTGGAAGTCTATCTATCTGTCCATTGCCAGACGCCACAATCCCGTAAGGGGTGGCCATTTGACTTTGAGTTATTTGTTTTACGGGGAGGGGCACTAACCCTCCACCAACCCACTTGTTGACACGTAGGGAGCACGTATGGTTTGGTTATATGGTTACCACCCAGCGTTGTAAATGGTTTCTTGGCTTACAGGAAACCATTTGGCTTCCTGGTTATATAAACATTGACTCCGTCCCCATCCCCTAAATTAGGACGGTTGGCTGAAGGAGAGGGGTAACTCCAGTCTGCAGTCCACTGGGTTCATGATTCAGATGAACGAGTCTGTCGCCTACTACTACTACTACTACTACTACTACTATTACTACTACTACTACTACTACTACTACTATTACTACTACTACTACTACTACTACTACTACTACTACTACTGCTACTACTACTACTATTACTACTACTACTACTATTACTACTACTATTACTACTACTACTACAACTACTGCTACTACTACTACTATTACTACTACTACAACTACTACTACTACTATTACTACTACTACTACCACTACAACAACTACTACTACTACTATTACAACTACTACTACTACTATTACTACTACTACTACTGTGGCTGCCGCTGCTGCTGTTTCCGCTGAGTAACTGTCAGGATCATCATTTGGGTTGATAAATTAAGAACTTTATATTTTATTTCAACTAAACCAAGACAGTTTTTAATGAGCTCAGAGAAACAAAACAGCCCAAGGGCTCAACTCTCTCTCTCTCTCTCTCTCTCTCTCTCTCATTTGTTAGGCGGGTCAAAGTCATCTTCCTTCAGGTTTATCATTTTCCTCCTTCTCCTCCTCCTTGTCATCACCATCATCATCATCATAGGCAACAGCATCACCATCATTATCATCATCATCATCATCATCGACAGCAGCAACATTAACGCCACCACTTTCATCATCATCATCATCATCATCATCACCACCACCACCACCACCACCATCATCATCACTTTGCAAAAATGACACCGAGCGATTCAGATTCCACGCAAATCAAACTTTCTATAACATAACATCAATCCCAAGTATACCGTCGTTTGCAATTAGCCAAATACATCGTTCTCTGCTCTAGGTGGTTCCAAACTGCCGTCAGACCTGGCAAAAAAGCGTGATTAGTTGTCAGGCTATGAATATTAAGTCTGCGAGAACCGAAATGCCTCGCGCTGCCGAATCAGATGGTTTTTTGTTTACCTTTGGATAGTTCACCATGCTGCTGGGTACGCGTGTTTGTTTTGGGAGTCTGGTGTGTGTGTGTGTGTGTGTGTGTGTGTGTGTGTGTGTGTGAGAGAGAGAGAGAGAGAGAGAGAGAGAGAGAGAGAGAGTTAACTGGAAGTAGTCTGCTGAATCGGAAGAGAGGAGGCCTGCAGTCCTGATGGACCCAGGTTCGAATCCTGGCTGGGGCAGGGGACAGTTTAAGGATTTGAATTTCATAAAAAGCAGACTTTCCTGATCTACCAGATGACCCGCCGACATGTCGTAAAAATACCCACGCTAATACCAACACACCAGTCCTGTATGAGGCAGCCCTAGCATGCATTCATTATGGACGGTGGGTGTTAGCGCCGAAGTGGTGACATGTGGAGGTGTAGGAGGACTATTGAGCCTTAGAATAGGCTATTGCCCTCAAGATATAGGCCCTGAAGCCTTTGCCCAGAGTCGGACACATTAAAAAAAAAAAAGTCTGACGTTTGCATGAGAGAGAGAGAGAGAGAGAGAGAGAGAGAGAGAGAGAGAGAGAGAGAGAGAGAGCGACGTCACGGTATTAAAGAGCTTAATTGAATACTTAAATCCGGTTTCTCGCTGGTCAAGGAAGCTCCCTAGCACTTCTTCCTTAGCGATTTATTTTTGGATACGGCTGGTTAATATCAATTTTATTTATTGTAGCCATACCTAGTAACTACAGGTGTTCCATAAATGACCTCCAGTAATTAGGAGTTTGCATTCCACTTCACGATTTAAGAAACAGATCTTGAATTTGACTCTCTCTTATATTGTTTTTGTTTTTTCTTGGAGGAGACAATCATGCGGGCTTCTGGCCTTGGGTTCCTTCTTCCTTACCTAAAAAGAAAAAAATTAGATCCCGATAAGGAGGACTCTACTGATCCTTGCCGTGTGCAGTTTATTCCCGATTATTTTGGTGTTATCTGTCTTGTTGTCAGTCTTTGCAGCCACTGAATTAGGCTTTGTGATAATTATAGTTGCAGGAATTTATGCGCATGTTTATCTGTGGGATGTAGAGGAAAACAATTTGAGGCTGAAATCTTATCATGTTTGCGTGCGGGAGCGAGGGCGTATGGATGATGTGGTGTGTGTGTGTGTGTGTGTGTGTGTGTGTGTGTGTGTGTGTGCTTTATACTAATATTCCAGGGTCAGTAGGAACGAAATTATTGGATATTTGAGAATTGCTGACTAGATACATATTCGCAACCATACAAAATTACGAGCTTTAAACGACACAAATTTACACACACACACACACACACACACACACACACACACACACACACACGCCAAACTGTCATAAACCTTCGTGGTGTTCACAGTATTCCCTTCCTGTGCAAACATACGGACACAGAATTGCTATATTTTGAAGGAGGAAGAAAAAAATATTGATTCCCAAGTATATGTACCGATTTTTGCCGGTAAATTTGTGGTGGTGGGGGGTACTAAGCTAAAATTTATTGTGCAGTACTCATGAGAAACGAGAGGGGGGCGCACCGTCAGTCACACATACCTGGCTGGGGGAGAGAGAGAGAGAGAGAGAGAGAGAGGAGAGAGAGAGAGAGAGTATTGTTTCTCTCTATCTACCTATCAATTAATCTGTATGTTGTTATTTATCTGTCTAATAATCTATTTATAATCCTGGAAGGGGTGACCACAAACAAATCGTCTCCATGTGGCACCCTGTCTTTCGCCATCAGGCTGCTATCCCTCTAACTCATAGCACTCTTACTCATATACCTCTCCACCCCATTCCTCCATCTCATCCTCGGGCTTCCCCTCCCACTCACATACACTTTTCTAGTCAGTCTCTTTTCTCTGCACATGACTAAACCACCTCAATGTATTCCTTCAGTAACCCTCTAGAATATCCGCGTCGAAATCGTAACGCACATAAATTTCCTCATTAGTCTGTCTGTCTCACCAGGTAACTCCACAAACTTCGCACAGATACCTCATTTCCATTCCTCTCACTCTTGACTTGTGTCCATCCAGCAGAGTAATAAGAAAGGCATCTCTCTCTCTCTCTCTCTCTCTCTCTCTCTCTCTCTCTCTCTCAAAGTAATAAGAAAAGCAAAGCATCTGTGTGTGTGTGTGTGTGTGTGTGTGTGTGTGTGTGTGTGTGTCTCTCTCTCTCTCTCTCTCTCTCTCTCTCTTTCTCAATAGAAAGATAGATAATTATTATGCGATGTGTCTTAGTGCATTAGTGAAACGCGGCTTCTGAATTCCGATGAGTCTCTCTCTCTCTCTGTTCTGTCTCTGTCTGTCTGTCTGTCTCTCTCTGTTATATGTGTAGTAGATGCAGACCAGGCAAGACGAAGAGGGAGATGACGCTTCCTGATTGGTTGGTTACCTGTGACGTAATGATGACGTCACAGCGAGACTTCCCATATCTGACTAACCTTGATCTTTTTCTGTAACCGTGACCTTGGGGTTGACCTGAGCGGGCCGATCACTGAGACGAGGGCACACCGTCAGCTGGAGAGGATTTGACACCCGTAATTAAAATCCGTCCCTAAATGCGGTCCTTAAAACGCAGACGAACAGACGGACGGACGCAAACTCTTTATTTAATTATTTATTTATATATTTTTTGTTATGCTGATCAGCCGCACCAAGACCCGTCACTTCATGTCTGGAAAAACTACGTCACCGAGAGAGAGAGAGAGAGAGAGAGAGAGAGAGAGAGAGAGAGAGAGAGAGAGAGAGAGAGACGTCGCAGCGCCTTGGAGACTTAGTACCCTCTCACAATTACCTCGAAATTAGCCTGGAACACGAAATTTCTGTGTACCTGAGAAAATTGCCTAAACCTAAAAATTTCCACCCTTCAGCTCGAGGACGTGTGTATATGTATGTGTGTGCGTGTGTGTGTGTGTGTGTGTGTGTGTGTGTGTGTGTGTGTAAAATTTCCACCCTTCAGCTCCAGGACGTGTGTGTGTGTGTGTGTGTGTGTGTGTGTGTGTGTGTGTGTGTGTGTGTGTGTGTGTGTAACTGTGTAATTATTCTAAAAATCAAATTCCTTTATCCTTCGTGTACCCAAAATTTTTTCACCAAGTTTCGCTTAAATTGGATACAAAATAAATGTTGAAGTGGACCTTGCCATGTGACCTTGACCTCTGACCTCTTGTTCTCAAAGACAATAGGTCAGCCCCTTGGTGATCTTCAGCACCTCCTTGATGTTTGATCTAAATCTGAACGAAGCTGTTTTGTTTTGTTTACAGAGAGAGAGAGAGAGAGAGAGGGAAAATTGCTTGTGAGAGTAACATGGTGAATATTAATCAAATTTTAAGAAACCCATTAAAGAAGTGAAGCCTTTGGAATCTTGGACAGTGATGAGAGATAGAAGAGGGGAGGAGGGGGGAAAGGAGGGAGGAGAGAGAGGGGAAAGGGGAGGAGGGGAGAGGGGGAAGAGGAAGTTTTGAGGCTGCGGGAGAGGGATAGAGAAGGAAGAAGGAAGAGTGGAAACAGTGGATAGAGGAGGGGAGAGGGAGGTGGGGTATGGAGGAGTGGAGGAGGAGGGAGGACGAAGGGAAGGAGAGGAAGGCAGGGGAGGACGAGAGGGGAGATGAAGGGTGGAAATGAGGAAGGAGAGGGGAAAGGGAAAAAGAAAGAGAAAGGGAAGAGGAGGAAGGAGAATGAGAAAAGGAGAGGAGGGAGAGGATAGGAGAAGGAAGAGAGGGTAAAGGTGAGGCGAAGGAAGGGGGGGAGGGAGCAGGGAGAGAAGAGAATGACAGGAGGGAAAGGTTGTGGAGAAAAGGATAGGGAAACATAAGGAAATGAACAGTAAAGGAGGGGGAAAAGGGAAGGTAGGTGAAGAAGGGAAGGAAAAGAGGGGAGGAAGAGATGGTATGGGGGAGGGAGAAGGAAAGGGGGGAATGGGAAGAGGAAGGAGAAAGAGGGAAGGCGGATGGAAGAGGAGAGAGGGAAGAGAATAGAGGAGGAGGAAAAGGGAAGGAGAGGGGAAGTGGGAGGGAGGAGGTGAGGAAAAAGTGGTGGGAAACAAGTGGGGTTGGAGGGAGGTGAGAGGGGAGAGGAAGGAAAATGTAAGGGGAGAGGGAGTGGAGGCTGGAAGAAGAGGGAGGGGAAGGGGAAAGAGGGAGGAAAAAGGTGAGGAAGGGGGAGGGGGAAGAGTGATGGAGGGTGCGATGGCAGAAGGAGCAAGAGAGGTGAAGAACGGAAGGGGAGGGGAGGGGGTTAGAGGATTACACAGGGTTACACAGGAAAGCAAACAGCAACAGACCTTATGGTCCTTTCGAGGCTGCTTGTTAGAGAAAACTATGACTACAAGATCTAACTCTACATGTTGAAGGATAAGGATAGGAAAGCAAGAAGGCTCCCCCCACCACCAAACCCTCCAGGAAAAAGTGAGAAAAACCACCATGCAGCATGGAAAAACTGACATGGAAATTTTATAGGAAACACTGGAAAGGAAAAGTCACATTCTATAATACTTTATCTATAAGCTACCCGATAGAGTAACCTGAAAGAGAAAGTAAACAAATAAAATAATAGTTACGGCATGACATTATAAACCAGTTACATTGAGTTAATGGGAAGTCTGTGGACATAACGTGGAAGCTACACACTGCACAGTGTGGATGTTTAGGGGTGGCGCAGCAGCCTTGCCTGGCGCTTTTAAGGTAGGCAGCAGTCAATCAGGCCCTAGCTCCGTTTGCTCCACTGAGACAAGGAACTCTCCCATGTGGGACAAGTACACAAGTTTCATCCTGAAGCAGTGACCCCTGGTACATTAAAAAAATCCTGATGGTGGTCGCTTGACTAACAGGGACCCTCAGTGATCCACAGCCCATCACAGTTCGAAAGTAAGAGTAGTGACCGTTAACTCAGGGTTATCTGTGCAGCTCCTAATCTGTGCTTATATTGCTTTCTTTGCACTGAGGAGACTGAAAAGTATATAGGACGGGTGTCTTAGATAAAAGGGGACTGCACAGTGCACAGTGTGGATGTGCAATGCACAGAGTGGATGTTTAGGGGTGGTGCGGCAACCTTCCCTGGCGCTTTTTAGGTAGGCAGCAGTCAATCAGGCAATAGTTCCGTTCACTCCACTGAGACAAGGAACTCTCCCATGTGGGACAGTACACAAGTTTCATCCTGAAGCAGTGACCCCTGGTACATTAAAAAAATCCCGATGGTGGTCACTTGACTAACAGGGACCCTCAGTGATCCACAGCCCATCACAGGTCGAAAGTAAGAGTAGTGACCGTTAACTCAGGGTTATCTGTGCAGATCCTAATCTGTGCTTATATTGCTTTGTTTGCACCGAATAAATTGAAAATGTATAATATCGTGACGCAACACTATGTACGGGTACATTGTTTACGGGTGTCTTGTAGACTAAGGGGGCATGAACTTACATGTACCGTAGCTATAAAAGCAAGTTATTCGGACAGAAAAAGAGTCAGCTGAGGATTTTCGTGCAAATACTTGTCTAATTTGTTTTTGAATGTCTCAATTGAGATACTGTTCACGGTATCTGAGGGTAATCTGTTCCAGATATTTACAACTCTGTTAAAGAAGAAGTATTTTGCTTCGTGGGATTGGAATCGTTTTCCCATGATTTTGCAGCCATTACTTCTGGTTTGACTCGACCGGTCTATATCAAAATATTTATTCATGTCTAAGTTGTCATATCCCTTCATGATTTTGAAAACTTCAATAAGGTCCCCTCTTAACCTGCGCTTCGTTAGGCTAAATAGTTTAAGTTCTTTAAGGCGTTCCTCATATGGTTTGTTTCTAAGTCGTGGTACCATTTTTGTGATTCTTCGCTGAATTTTCTCTAATTTTTCAATGTCCTTTCTGTAGTACGGAGACCAGAATTGCACACAATACTCAAGATGGGGGTGCACTAGCGAGTTGTACAAGGCAAGTATGACTTTTTCCGATTTAAACTCGAAAGTTCTTCCAATAAAACCCACTAGCTTGTTTGCAATTTTTACCGCATCGGTACACTGCTTGCTTGGTTTTAGGTCATTTGATATTATCACACCAAGATCCTTTTCACTGTCTGTACTTGATAACTGAATATTGTTCATTTTGTAATTTGCATGGACATTGTTACTTCCAATTTGAAGTACTTTACATTTTTCAGTGTTGAATTTCATTTGTCATTTTTCTGCCCAGCTTGCTAAAGTATTAAGGTCATTTTGTACCTGCTGCCACTGTAATTTTGAAGTGACTTTACTGGTTATTTTAGTATCATCTGCAAATTTGGATACTTTACAATTTAGACCCTCATCAATGTCATTTATATATATAATAAAAAGTATCGGTCCAAGTACTGAGCCTTGGGGAACGCCGCTGATCACATTACGCCATTTGGATTCCTTTCCGTTTATCACAACTCGCTGTTTTCGGTCTGACAGCCAGTCTTGTAACCATTTTAGCGTCTTTCCTTTTATTCCATGTGCTTCTATTTTTCTCATGAGACACTTGTGAGGGACAGTGTCAAATGCTTTCTGAAAGTCGAGGTAAATTATATCTACTGCTCTTGAGTCATCGTATGATTTGTAAACATCATGGAAGAAGTCCAGTAAGTTAGTTAAGCATGAACGACGATGTCTGAATCCATGTTGCGAGTCTTTAATTATATTATTTTCTTCTAGATAATTAACTATTTTATCTCTTATGATTTTTTCCATTAACTTGCACACTACTGATGTTAAGCTGATTGGTCTGTAATTTCCTGGGTGCGACTCATTTCCTTTTTTGAAAATTGGTGTTACATTTGCTAGTTTCCATTCGCGTGGAACTTTCCCAGTACTTAATGATTTATTGAATAAGACAGAGAGTGGCAGCAGTAACTCATGTTTTGCTTCTTTGAGAATTTTCGGTGATATTTTATCGGGGCCAGGGGTTTTGTTTATGTCCGTACTATTTATGGCTGAAAGGATATCATTATTATGGATAGCATAGTTACTAAGGACTGTGCTATTTGCTTGGTTTGTGGGTAACAGTAGGTTCCTGGTGGTGTTTTCTACTGTAAAAACAGACGCAAAGTAATCGTTAAGAATGTTTGCCATTTCGACCTCATTTTCAGTGTGTCTGCCATTGTTTGTTTCTAGAGGACCTATTGATGTAGTCATAACCTTTTTCTTTCTAATGTAACTGTAAAATTCTTTAGGATTTGATTTGCACGTATTAGCAATGTGGATCTCCAGTGCTCTTTTGCTTTGTTTAATAAGTCTTTTCGATGTGCGGCGTAGATTATCGTATTGTAATTTATCATCATTATTTTGTGTAGCTTTATATTTATGGTATGCCTGTTTTTTGGCTATTAAGTTACTTTTTATTTCACTGGACCACCACTTTGGTTTACTATTTCCAGCTGGACGTCTGTTACGTAGTGGCACACATGACTTTACCACTTCATTAAATTTTTCGGTGAATATTTCCCATGCTTGGTTTATGTCATCGGTTTCAGACATTTGATTCCAATCTGCAGTTGCAAGTAGCGCTCTGAGCCTGTTGAAATTAGCTCTACGATAATCTGGGACCTTTTCTTTGCTCTCCGTTTCTTTTACTTTTTCAGTAGTAATATTAAACTGTATAGTTCGATGATCACTGGAACTAAACTCAGGTCCTATTTCAACGTTGTTGACTAGGTTATCATTTGTAGTCAAGATGATGTCTAGGATATTGTTTCCTCTCGTTGGGTATTCTACGTGTTGGGAAAGGGCGCTTTCCTGAAGATTCGTATAAAGCTCTTGTCCTGAGTGTGCCGTCAGTGGTTCA
>NC_136983.1:42782756-42822756 GCF_032717465.1 Coenobita brevimanus | reverse complement strand
TGATGATGGTTGTAATGGTGATGATGATGATGATGGTGGTGATGATGATGATGATGATGGTGGTGGTGATGATGATGATGGTAATGTTGATGATGATGGTTGTAATGGTGATGATGATGATGATGATGGTGGTGATGACTGTGTTCTTGATGATGATTTAAAGAAGGCAACTACAAAATCGCAATCACTCGCGCACACAGGCAATCAGACAGTGACACTAATGACCTAAGTTGCTCTATCAGGGGAGTGAGAGCCTGACTTCCGGTGGCGGAGGTCAGGTCAGGTCACCATTACTCTTCTATCTATCTATGTATTGCCAGACGCCTTAATCCCGTAAGGGGTGGCCACAAACAAATCGCCTCCATGTCGCCCTGTCCCCCGCCATTTCATTGCCCTGCTCTCAGCTCACACCCCCCTCGCCATTACTCTTGCTCTTCTTTAATTACTCGTACTTTGACATTAATTTTGGGCTGGCGATTCTTTCATTAATTAGTCTGCCTCTTCTCTAATTAGTCTGACATTAATTAAGCTTACACAGGTGACATATCAAAGGTGATACTGACAGGATAGAGTGTTTGGGAAAATTTGGAAAGGAGAAGTGTATGTCTCGTATTTGCCACTTTTTTTTTTTTTTTACTCGCATTAACTCTGTGTGAAAGGTACCTATGATAATGTGTAGAAAGTGTGCCTGTGAGGTGAAGTCAGGATTCCAGAGGCTTGATTGGTGAGTGAATGAGAGTGTGGCCCATTGAACTGCATTGGCTTTGGTTAGTTTTCATTGTGTCTTATTTTTCTTGCTCAAAGGATTCTGTCTCACTCCATCCATAGGTGGGGAAAGAGGAATGGATGATGATGATGATAGATAAATTGATATATAGACAGATAGATGGATTGATAGACAGATAGATAGATAGATTCGCCTTTTGACAAGTACAGATGCGAGAGTTGGGAAGGAAACTTTTAGTAGCTGTGAAGAGCGTGTATCAAAGAAATAGTGCGTGTGTAGGTGGGAAGAGAAGTGTGTGTATGTGTGTGTGTGTGTGTGTGTGTGTGTGTGTGTGTGTGTGTGTATGTGTGTGTGTGTGTGTGTTAAGAGTTGATGTGTGTTGTTACGGAACAACGAAAGATAATGCACACTTTAAGTGAGAATACTAAAAATCACTACTGTCCCGTAAATTTCCAGGTTCAAACAAAAGAGTTAGGTAAAATTACAAGTTAAAGTTTAATGCTCAAACTAACAACAAAACATTCAGGACTCATAAGGATAATGTAATGGCAAAAAACAGGTTAAATATATGACTAACTGCAATGGCCTCTATTAACACGAAATTAGCATGAGTAAATTTATCTAAGTCAGCCTTGATAAAATGACAATACACTGGGTAATGCTCAGTTAATGCAAGATAAATTATTACAGATACAAAATATTATTAATGATGGCTGACAATAAGAACCTTACATGAATTACAAAAACCTTACTTAGGCCTAAGAATTAACAACTTATGCTATACAGTACAAGAACAAAATGCAATAACACTTATACTCAAATTACACAGCTGCTAGATGGTTGGAGACTTCCTGAGCACTCACAATAATAACTGTACAGGGGAGGACAGAGATGTGAACAAAATGAGGAGTAGATCTAAGTGGCAGTAATGTAGAGACTGAGCTCATTATATAGGGGCTGGCAGAGCTTGATACAACTTGTAAGAAGGACGCGCAAGTGAAGCCATGGGGACAAAGAGTTGACAATCCTGCTCTGAACAACAGAAGAACGACTTACTCTACTATAAGTGTTGCAGGGGGGAGTGAGGTAGAATACGCTCGTGATCAAACATGCAGCATACGGTACGTTAAAATTACACAAAGGATGATGAAATCATAGGCTATGTAACAGTGTGTGTGCATTAAGAGTTGATGTGTGTGTATGTATTAAGAGTTGGTGTGTGGGTGTGTGGTGTGCATTAAGAGTTGGTGTGTGTGTGTGTGTGTGTGTGTGTGTGTGTGTGTGTGTGTATAAAGAGAAAGAACCCGTGACTGGAAATTTGCAAAAAAAAAATTCTTACAAAAAATTTACGGAAAAAGACAAAAGAAATCCAAAAATAATGTTGTGTTCCTTTTGAGATGGCTTGACGCATTACATTTACGAGACTCATGTTTGTGGCCACACACACACACACACACAGACACACACACACAAAACTTCATCATCTTTATCACTGTTATCATCGCCATCATCATTTCCTTCTCCTCCTCCTCCTCCTCCTCCTCCTCCTCCTTATTATCATAATCACCATCCACGTAGCAAGAGAAATCAGGTCCCAAACATCCTTCAAACGTCACCACTTGTGCACCAATACCCACCGTCCCTGTTATAATATGCTAAGGGTAGCGGTATTGCATTCAGTACTGGTGTGATGATATTAGCGGAAAATGGGAATGGAATAGAGGGGCTTTTGGTAAACAGTATCTTTATGAAGTATGGAAAAATGCTTCTGTATAAAAAATATATATAATGAACGTTTCCTTCCTGTCCTTACTTATGGATTGGAAGGATGGAGTCTGAAATCCTGGACATGTAATCTTATGAGTGTTCAAAGACTGATGGAAAGGATTGTGTTAGGTGTCACATGGAGAGAGAGAGAGAGAGAGAGAGAGAGAGAGAGAGAGAGAGAGAGAGAGAGAGAGAGAGAGAGAGAGATTTTCCTGGATAAGAGTATGCAGGAAAGTAAAGGATATATGGATTATTATTTTTTTTTATTCGTTTGTTTTTCCTTCCTCGGTTCTGTTAGTGAAAAAAATCGCGGCACACAAGTAGCATAAATGGTTGTGGGTGCCAGGCTTTGAAATGTAATACCTTGAATTTTTGATACATAATTCACTAAAGATCTCCTGTAAGCTTAATAAAATCACAGTACGTCAGCAAGAAAGAGGCATAAGAAAATGGTAGGGCGTCAGCAAGAAGGAGATTGAGGTAGAGGATGTAATCTGTAGTTTATCGTTGATCCCAGACGGTTTTCCTCAGTTGTCCAAAGATCTCTAATAACAAAAGGGGTAATGAAGGCTGTATGTAACCCCTCCAATTCGAAAAAAAGAAACCCAAGGCTGAAAACTATAGCCCAGTAGCAGAAGGAATAGACCAGAACAGATTGGAAACGATATAGGAAGAGATTCGAAAGAAAGAAAAAAAAGTTTGGATAATCTAACCTCTCCAGTTCGGCAAAAAGAAACCCAAGGCTGAAAAATATAGCCCAGTAGCAGAAGGACTAGACCACAACGGACTGAAAGCGATATAGGAAGAGACTGATACGAGAGGAAAAAAAAGGAGTTTGGATAATGGTAACTACCCTTGATTCGATGGCCAGCTCCCCCCAAATCAAATCCGACTCACACTTTTATAATTGACCATCAAACATATCAATTCTGTGGCAGTCACTCCGTACGCTTCCTGTCATTTTTTTTTTTTTTTTTTTTTTTTTTTTTGGTGGTGGTGGTGGCGCATTTTTCGATAGGGCAACTTTTGATTGGGGTCCATTGTTTACAAGAGATGATGTACTGAGTTTTTTTTATATTTTTTTATTTACCAGTTTGCGTTTGTATTTCATTTTTTTTTTTTTTTGGCGGGGGGCGAGGTTTGGGTATCACAGTGTGGGTCAATTTCCAGTGCATGTAAAATTTCTGGCGTGTGTTGGTCAAGTTTAGTTTGTCATTAGAGAGAGAGAGAGGACCTACGGCTGAGAACCTGTAAAGCTCGTCTGTTGGAAAGAAAGTTGAGCAAAGGAATGTTAAAATCAAGATCAGCCTATTTCACTGTGCAGGGGAAATATTGCATCATTCACTGGCCTTTGGTTCCTTCTTTCTTCCATAAAAAGAAAAAACAGACTGAAAAAGAGAGAGATGGCCAGCTGCATACACTAAAAGACTGAGAGAACTGGTTAACTCATGCCCTAGGGAGCTGGACGGAAACTGGATGAGAGTGTGTTGCAGGACGGGTGCTGCGTGCCAACCGTAATGGGAGAGGAATACAATCACGGGGTTCAAAACATTAACCAGAGTAGCAGTAACAGGAAAGAGATAGACATCGATAGAGAGATGATAGTTGGATAGATGGATAGTGTGTGTGTGTGAGAGAGAGAGAGAGAGAGAGAGAGAGAGAGAGAGAGAGAGAGAGAGAGAGAGGGAGAGAATTTTGCAGCAAAGAGAGAGAGAGGCGGAAGTAAGTCAGTGGGAGGGGGAAATAGTTGATGAAACCAAACACCTTTGATTTCACCTGGTATAGAAGTGGTGTGTGTGGTTATGGAAGTGCTGTGTGTGAAGTGCTGTGTGTGGTTGTGGAAGTGCTGTGTGTGGTTATGGAAGTGCAGTGTGTGTGGTTATGGAAGTGCAATGTGTGTGGTTATGGAAGTGGTGTGTGTGTGGTTGTGGAAGTGGTGTGTGTGTGGTTATGGATGTGGTGTGTGTGGTTATGGATGTGCCGTGTGTGGTTATGGAAGTGGTGTATGTGGTTATGGAAGTGCTGTGTGTAGTTATGGAAGTGGTGTATGTGGTTATGGAAGTGCTGTGTGTTAAGCCCCTCCACACATGACAAATGTTTCTGTACAGGGACAAATTAAGCCTCTCAGCAGTATAATATTATCAAGTGAGTGGACGTAAAGAATGTACAGGGTCGGTTCAGCACAGTTAACCTCTGCGAAGCTAATTTTGTAAGAGAAGTAATGAGATATTCCGAAACAGGAGAAAAGGAACACCAATATTATGACGAGATGATGAATGGCTGTGCTGTGTGTTGCTGCATGTAAGGGGACAGCAGTGTGGAAGATAATGCTGAGTTAACAGATGAAGGAAGTGAGTTTCTGAGGCATCAAAACTAACAGGTCTTTTATTACCCGAAGCAGAAATGAGACAGAACGGAAGATGGGTGTGCCAAAGCCTCATTCCGTGATAATTTAATCAAGTAGGTTGCACATCCTAGAAACTAAGCAAACGAGAGGTAATAATAATAGTAATAATAATAATAATAATAATAATAATAATGATTCGTTTTTTCGAGATATCTGGGCACGTAACGTTTGAGATAGGAGGCAGTAAACAGTGTAAAATACAGATTGAGGAAGACGGGTCCAGAGTTGACTAGCTGAATACATAAAGGACTGAGAGTATTGTTCAGTCCTTGCATTAGAGAGCTGGACAGACAATAGGTGAGCGTGTGTTGCATGGCGAGTGGTGTGCACCTGTCGTGATCAGGGAGGGATGCAGGTAGATGTTTCAGATGGGTAGTGATCACTGAAATAATGGCAGTACAGAGAGAAAGAGAGAGAGAGAGAGAGAGAGAGAGAGAGAGAGAGAGAGAGAGAGAGAGAGAGGATATAGAAAGTAGAGTTTATTTACCAATATCTAAGAAGCTGATATTGTAGGGAAAGTAAGGTGATTTTTCCGTGACAGGTTCCTAGTGAAGGGCACCCTAAGGACACAAAGTAATGATGTTCCGGGTTGTGTATTGCCGAGGATCCACCTTTCCCCCATCGGAGCGTAGGGACCCAGGGCTAGGCTATCGTAATCCGGAACTGTAAAGGCATGGAGTCCAATATACGTCCCTGGTAACTGTTTTCGAACTGTTTAAAAAAAAAAAAAAAAAAAAAATCATCTCCGGGACTCGAACCCCAGCGCGTATATCTCAGACCAATCGGACCCAAGACCCCTCCCACCAGATCACCAGGCGTCATCACAGACCATAACTTTCCCCCTGAAAGGTCTAACCGCATTATCTCTATACTCCTCTCACTCAAACTTGGCCCAGATTTCCGACCCATTGCAGCTTATTTCACGTAACTCGGTGGCAGAATAAGACAATACCGAGGCTCTCCATCCTTTCCACAGCACTTCTTCATGACGTGCATCATATTCCAGTGTTAATCTCTCGTTACAAATCAGTATTCAAGTTGGAGGGATGGTAATTTTAGGCCAAGTTAGAGTAAAACGAGTATAGACGCTTGCCCAGAATAAATCGCTTGTTGGTAGTAAGAATATGGTAGAGAAATACAGTAGGTCAGCGGATTCGTGAGGGAAAAGTTGACCCCATGTACACTGAGTAAAATCGTCTGGTGGGAGAGAAAATGAAATATAAGAGGCGTCATGAGGGTGAAGGGGTTGATATGCTTAGTGTTGTGTCTTTGAGAAGGATACGGTAACATAATGACAAGCAGAGAAATGGGAAAAGGTCTGGATGATGATGATGATGATGATGATGATGAGGGTAATAAGAATAATAATAATGATAATGATGATAATAATAATAATAATAATAATAATAATAATAATATATATAATGATGGTAACAATAATAATGATGATGATGGGGGTGGTGAGATGGATAATGATAATAGTAATAATAATAATGATAATGATGGGGTTGATGAGGATGTCTCTTTATTGAGCTATTTAGAGTTAATAATCAGGCTCCCATGCATTACCCAGCTAAATAGAATCGTCTAAATTAAACTGGAACGGACTACAAGAGCTGCCCCAACCATGAGAGGGTTAAGGGCACCGGTATTGACACTCCTAGGCTCTTGTGGCCCAGTTAAAATCGTCAGTAGATTGTTGATATTTACTCCTTTCACTCTAACTTGGCCCAAAATTGCCATCCCTCCATCTTGAATGCTGAGGTGTAACAACAGATGATTACCAGATTATGATGCTGGTCACGAAGAAGTGCTGTGGGAAGGACATAAGCTCGTGTTTTCACTAGTTAAGGAAGCTCCCTGACGCCTCTTCCTTAGCGACTTATTTTTGGATATGGCTGGTTATTATCCTTTTCTACGTTATGTATACAGAGTATGGCGATATTGGAAGGATTTATACGACACAGAATTCGACAGTAAGGTGTATTAAGCAAATAAATCGCTTAGCAAGAGGTGTTAAGGAATACGGGTCGTAGGATCGAGGCAACTGTCTTTTTTCCCTGTCACTCAGCTACATGGGCTAAGCTGCAAGAGGACGAAAATCTGAGCCAAGTTAAAGGAATGGAGTATAGGCAATGCTAGTACTTGGAACCTCACGTGACTTACTCTCAGTTCAATAAAATCGTCTGGCGTTAGGGTAGTAAATTACTAGAGTTCTCCCGCCGTGAAAGGGTTAATTAGCAACGTGTATATTCCCTGATTACCCATTAGCATAAAAATAAATGGGTAAATAAAAAAATTGAACAGGTCATTCACTGCCTAATTTATAATCTGATTAGGGCCAAATAATATTCCCTTTTTTGTTTCAGTATATTAGCCCATTTTTTAGTGTTGGGGGCGCCTTCACGTGGTGGCACTAATATAACCGAGTACCAGAAGTGCCAGGTTATGCAGACGCCCCTCCTCTCGCTTCCTCTCCCTCGAAAGGTGGAAGGCGGACTGCGGAAGAAGGGTAGTTGAGGCCTGCAGTCGACCGGGTTCACGTTGAGATGGTTTTGAGGACGAAACTACGTGTACTTCTCTCCAGACGATTATAAGAGAGGGGTGTGTGAGTTGGGGGAAGGGCAGCGTAATGGCAAGGGACAGGGCGACATGGAGGCGATTTGTTTGTGGCCACTCCTTGCGAGATTAAGGCGTCTGGCTATAGATAGATAGAGATTGAGAGATGGATAGATAGGTAGATAGATAAATAGACAGATAGATAGGTAGGTAGGTAGATAGATAGATAGATAGATAGATTTTATTCATCTTAGGGAGACTTTAGTGAAGGAATGAAGGACGTATTTAACCTTCATAGTTTCGTAGCCTCAACGAAGTATGGAAAAATAAAACAAACAAAATAAAATAATGTTATCTTTATATAGGAAGCATGAAATACAGGGTTGTCCATATATAACGCCCCTCTTTCTCTCCGCTGGGTGATTTCTTATGTGTTGTTTGGGCGGGTTTGTGAACGTGATCAGTGTTTAGTCCTTTTTCATATATTTATTTCCTACTAACACTGTCACACCCACACCCACGCCCACTGCCACACCCACGCCAACTGCCACACCCACATCCACTGCCACACCCACGCCCACTGCCACACCCACGCCCACTGCCACACCCACATCCACTGCCACACCCACGCTCACTACCACACCCATTGCCACATCCACGCTCACCACCACATCCACGCCCACTTCCACACCCACGCAAACATCCACACCCACGTTCAGTACCACACCCACGCCCACACCAGCACACCGAGCCACCACCACAACACAAGTGCAGCGCCATTTACGAACCTCTATTAAGGCCGTTCGGTTTCGGCTTATGAGTTTTTGTGTAAATTATTTCTGATAGATGGTAATGGGAAAAATGTCTTTATTTTCTGAGGTAATTATAGGTGAGTGGCGGAAGTGATTTGCCTTAATTATTGGCACTTGATGAGACTGGCGGGACTGATAGATAGGTAGATAGATAGATTGATAGATATACTGTAGATAGATGGTTGGATTGATGGACAGATAGATACAGATAGATTGATATGGATAGATGGTTGGATGGATAGATAGATAGACTGATAGATATAGATGGTTAGAGTGAGAGAGAGAGAGAGAGAGAGAGAGAGAGAGAGAGAGAGAGAGAGAGAGAGAGAGAGAGAGAGAGAGAGAGAGAGAGGCTCTGAACTAAGATCAAGGTATACTTAGCATTTATCTCCTATAGTATATTCACCATAACTTGGCAGGGAGTGTTGTCCTTGTGCAGCTTATTTCCTGTAACTTAATGGCAGATTTGGACAGTACTACGGCTGCGCATCCTTTCCATAGCACTTCTTCGTGACTAGCACCAAAATCCAATGTCAGTCTCATGCTATTGCGTTTAAGGTGTAATGGAAGCAGTTTTATATACATCTGTCTATCTATCTGTCTATCTATCTATAGCCAGACGCCTTAATTCCATAAGGGGTGGCCACGAACAAATCGCCTCCATGTCGCCCTGTCCCTTACCTACACTGCCCTCCCCCCAACTCACCCCCCTTCTCATATACCTCTCCTTTCCATTCCTCCGTCTCATCCTCGGTCTTCCCCTCCCTCTGCCCCCTCCACTCACTCACATACGCTCTCCTCGTTAGTCTTTCACTCGCACTCTCCGTCCTCTCACAATTTTACGCCTAGTTAAAGTGAACGGAGTATTGTAAGGCATGTCTGTCAATTATTTTCTGCATTGTACCATACAAGTCTTCAGCTTAGGAGAGATGCCCTGTAGTGAAGGAAGTAGAGTCAGTGAAGGAATTAGAGTCAGTGAAGGAATTAGTCACAGAAGGAATTAGTCACAGAAGGAATGAGAGTCAGTGAAGAAATTAGAGTCAGTGAAGGAATTAGTGAAAGAATTAGTCAGTGGAGGAATTAGTCAGTGAAGGAATTAGAGTCAGTGAAGGAATTAGTGAAAGAATTAGTCAGTGGAGGAATTAGAGTGAGTGAAGGAATTAGTGAAAGAATTAGTCAGTGAAGGAATTAGAGTCAGTGAAGGAATTAGTGAAAGAATTAGTCAATGAAGGAATTAGAGTCAGTGAAGGAATTACAGTCAGTGAAGGAATTAGAGTCAGTGAAGGAATTAGTGAAAGAATTAGTCAGTGAAGGAATTAGAGTCAGTGAAGGAATTAGAGTCAGTGAAGGAACTAGAGTCAGTGAAGGAATTAGTCAGTGAAGGAATTAGAGTCAGTGAAGGAATTAGTCAGTGAAGGAATTAGAGTCAGTGAAGGAATTAGAGTCAGTGAAGGAATTAGAGTCAGTGAAGGAATTAGTCAGTGAAGGAATTAGAGTCAGTGAAGGAATTAGAGTCAGTGAAGGAATTAGTCAGTGAAGGAATTAGAGTCAGTGAAGGAATTAGTCAGTGAAGGAATTAGAGTCAATGAAGGAATTAGTCAGTGAAGGAATTAGAGTTAGTGAAGGAATTAGAGTCAGTAGAGTGAAGGAATTAGTCAATGAAGGAATTAGAGTCTGTCTCCAAATACCCCTGAATACCCCCCATCTCGATATAATGGCACCTAAAGGCGTCTCTGCACCGAGTGACGAGCCAAATGGTTTCCTATATACAACGAAAACAATACTCTACGCACAGTGGTATCAGTATTGCAAGTGTCTGGGTCACGGATGTACTTAATCGAAGGGATGGCTTGGGTTTATTGCTCCCTCAGTGCCGCTCAGGGAAAAGGGACTGGTCAAACTCACCTTTAATATCATCGGTATAGCACGGAATCCCTGCGTTGATTGTCAGGCAGTTCAGAATTGGCTGTAGTATTGAAGTGGTAAGAAACGTACTCTTAGAACCCTCTCCCCCTCCTCATAATATCATCACAGTCGGTCCTGAATAAAACCCTTGGCATGTATTCAAGTCTGGGCGGTTGGTATTAGTGCTGAGGTGGTGACGTGTATGTATCTTGAACACATCTACAAAGCACATAACACAGTATATTCACAACACAACACAACACCACGCTCAACACATTCACAACCACAGCACATCACAACACAAAGACACCCAACACAGGCAGTAGCATCACAACAAAGCATTCACAACATCCACTGCAGCTACAAGGCACATAGCACAACAGATCACAGCCCACATGTTTACATAATACACACCACAGAACTACAAAACCCACCACACAACAACAAAACACACACCACACAACTATGAAAGACACCACACCACACGATGCAGCAGCAACATTCAGAATTCATTTACAACACAAAACGCCACATTTCACAAATCTCCCCCAATTCCAGTCAGCGCAAACACATCATTCACCATATAAGCATTCAGTACACCTAGCCTGCACCATCCAGAACATAGACACAACCACGACACAGATACAATACACAGACACAGTATTTACAACCACGAAGGATACAATACACAGGCAATATTTACACAGCCCAAAACCACAGCCCCCCCAACACACACAATTATCATATTCACAACACACCCACAGCGCACACAAGTCACACAGTCACAACACAAGCCTCCAGAACCCGCACAACACAAAACCGCAACTAACAACAAATACACAGTTACAGCACAACACAAACCACAACACAATATATACAAAACAAGCACAATATTCGCAACACATCTACAACATTCCCCGCACAAGCATGCAGCACAAAACTGCAACTAACACAGTAAAGACTCAACACAACTACATTATTCAGTACACAGCCACAAAAGCACAGACCCACAACACAATAGCACAAAGAGCACAACAACAGAAACCTACCACAACAAAACTAGTAAAACCTAACACACACACACACACACACACACACACACACACACACACACACACACACACACACACACACACACACACACACACACACACACACACACACACACACACACACACACACACACACACACACACACACAAACAATAAAACTACAGCACTCAGCACACGGCCACAAAACACAGACCCACAGCCACACAACACCAAACAATAACTGACAGAACACATCAACAACAACACTGAACAATACAGAGCACACAATCCAGCCACAACTCACAACAATAACCCAACACACAACACAATCACAATCAACACACAGAGCACAAACCCACAACACAATAACTGACAGATCTCCACAACAACCCTGAGCAACACAAGCATGGAAGACAACCACAACTCACACAACACAGGGACAACACACACAACTCTGCCCCAACTTCCACCCCAACAGGCCACAACTGTCGCCATCCAAGGGACAGGTTGGCTTTGACTCGTACCCTTGAGCTTCCAGTGTCTAGGACGGGCTTGTTTGACCTGGGATGAGCTAGGATGAGGCTGCCAAGACTAAGCTAGGATGGGCTAGGATGAGGGTTTTGTCGTATAGACTTAAATGAGCCAGGATGTGTTAGAATGAGGCTGTCTAGTACGGGCTTATGAGAGATGGGACCAGCTAGGAGTAGATTATCTAGTATGAACCAAGATGAATTTGTGGAAGTTAGAATGACGCTGTATAGACTGGACTTACGTCAGCTAGGATGAGGCTGTCTAGTATGGACATAGATAAGCTAGGATGAGCAAGGATGAATCTGTCTAGTATGGACTTTAGTAATCTTGAATGAGGTGGCTTAGTATGAACTTAGTTAGGTCGACGCTGGCAGTTCAGGTGATGGACAAGAGTAGTCGGATCAGAGGGTTGATTTAACTAGTAACCAAGGAGACTCATTCCTATTTCATAGCTAAGGCTTGTCAAATTTCCTGCCACCACGACTTAGTACCCAAGCTTTGGGAGTGGCCAAGTTTAGTCAGCTGAAAATGAACCGACTATAGTAAGAACAAAAGTGATAGTGGATAATTTTTCTCTCACTCCATCTGTGGGTTGTCACTCTTTTACCCTCTTTGTCCATGTGTTATCTGTTGTATGAAGGATGTCACCTGCTTACACCCATTTACACTTTGTTTTGTTTGTTTGTTGGTAAAAAGAAAATGGCAACGGTAACAGGCAATTCCATATTTTCCCTTCGAGGTGTAGTGTGTCATAGTGAGGCATGTGCTGTGCAGTGCTCCATATGTGTTGTGTTGTGAGGGCCTGTTATACAAGCAGGGCACGAGTTGTCTGTAATTCACTCAGCCCAAATCTAAACTGATAACTTGGGAGTGCTGGGTGATGTGATTTAAACCTAGCTAGGTGATGTCTGTGGTGGGTGGACGTCCAGTGGAAGTGGGGAGAGGGGCTTGAATTACAGTGTTCTGATCGAGGTGTTGTATTGCCCTGCGTTTGTAGTGGGTATGTAAGTGTTTCTTGATTGTTAGTGCATGAATGTTTGAAAGTGAAATGTTGATGTGCCTCGTTGTACTGTGTAGTTGTTATATAATGATAAGGGTGTTGTTTGGTTGCGCAGGCTGCCGCGTAGAATTGTCTGCCTCTCACCCGTATCGAGATGTTTCCCAACATGAAGGACTTTAGTTTCACAGTGTAAGTGGGCAGTAGGAGTAGTACTGGAATGTACTCCAGCGGAAATGTAAGTCGTATCGTATCGTATCGTATCGTTTATTAAGGCTACAACATGCTTGCTAACTTCGCCCTGTGTTATTTTAAAATATTAGGAGAAGTACTGTATTTAATTACTGATATAAGAATTCGACAATGTTCTGTTTAGGCTGTAAATGCATAAAGAAAACATTTTTTAAACCTGTAGGGTGAATAACCATTCATATTTGAATTGATATTCTAATAAGTACGTGTTTTAGCTGTTCTGCAAATATATTTTGATGAATATGCTTAATTCATATTATGATTTCGCCAGAAATATTATCTATGAACGTAGCCGAGGGGTTTGATTAGGTGGAGAGATTGTAGGTGGATATACAGCACATCATGTGGTTTGACATTCCTAGTGGGAAGCTGTGTATGTCTCCAGCACACTACATACTGCACATTGTGATGGGAGATATACACTAGTGCCTACAGTAGATTGTTACACCTTTTGGGAAGAACACTCTCATATTGTAAAGTAAATAAGCAAATGAGTAAAATAATTAACGTGTGTGAGTAAGAAAAATGTGCATTTTAGATAAGTGAGAGATATATGACAAACAGTGTAATTAATGTTATGGTACTTTAATCGTGGCTGATTTTTATGCGGAAGTCTGACCTTCATGTGTGTGTGTGTGTGTGTGTGTGTGTGTTGCAGCATTACACATCACAGAAGTTTCATTTCCTGAACAAAAGGGAAATGTCACTTGAATTGTTATTAGTATACAATGATATATAAACATTTTTGATGTAGTACTTTTGTCTCGTTTTCTATACCTGTGTGGTCAGTTTCATAAAGAGCAATTTGTGAACATTACTTTTTCCGAAAGAATATTAATTAACTTTTGGATTTTCCAGCGACTACGGTAGTGTTTCTGTTTTATTCAGTAATAATAAGAGTGGGTACTACATACATGGAGGCTCGTGGAGAAGTGTATTCCCCCCCCCCTCTCGCCCTCTCTTTCTCTCTCTCTCTCTCTAAACTATATATAGATATATATATATATATATATATATATATATATATATATATATATATATATATATATATATATATAGATATATATTGCCAGACGCCTCAATCCCGTTTGGGGTGGCCACAAACAATTCGCCTTCAAGTTGCCCTGTCCCCCGCCATTTCACTGCCCTGCTCCCAACTCACACCCCTCTCTCATATACCTCTCCACCCCATCCCTCCATCTCATCCTCGGCCTCCCCCTCCCACTTCCCCCCTCCACCTCACTCACATACACTCTCTTCGTCAGTCTTTCACCCTCCATCCTCTCCACATGGCCAAACCACCTCAGTGTGTTCCTCATAACGCTTCCTATCACATCCACATCCACACCACAACGCTTCTTTATATTCTCATTCGTCAGCCTGTCTCTCCACGTGACTCCACAGGCTCCTCTTAAATAACTCATTTCCACTGCTCTCACTCTTGACTTGTGTCCTTCCAACAATGTCCAAGCTTCACTTCCGTACGTTAGGGTTGGTATCACAATACTGTCATGTAGTGTCTTTTTCACTTCCATGCTCACTTCCCTGTTTCTTATTACTGCTTTCAAAGAACCAGCAACCTTTCTTCCCTGCTGTACCCTTTCAAGCACTTCACCCTCCAATCCTCCATCCTTACTCATCACACTACCCAAATACTTAAACGTACTCACATTTTCCAATTCCTCACCATCTAACCTCGCTGTACATTCACTAACTTCACCTCTCTCAAAGACCATCACTTTACACTTCCCTACATTCACCTTTAGGTTCCGTTTCTTACACACTCTCTCAAACTCATCCACCAAGCCTTGCAGCTCCCCTTTGTCTTCACTCAACAACACAGTATCATCTGCAAACAACAGTACAGGGAGTTTCCAAACACTATCCTCTCTCACCAGGGCCACTCCAACATCCACTACCCTACCTTGTACCTCTTTTATTACCCCATCCATGTACAGATTGAACAACCATGGAGACATGACACATGCCTGTTTCAAACCAACTTTCAAAGAGAAAAATTCACTTAGTTCACCATCCACACGCACTGCAGCCTTCGCACCATCGTACATACTCTTCACAGCATTCAACAACTTCCCATCTACTCCATATATTCTTAACACTTTCCACAATCCTTGTCTATCCACCCTGTCATATGCTTTCTCCAAATCCATGAAAGCCGCATACAACTTCTTTCCCTTCTCTAGAAACTTTTCCACTAAAGATCTAAGAATGAATATCTGATCTACACAACCTCTTCCCTTCCTAAAGCCTCCCTGTTCTTCTCCAACTAATTTCTCTGTTCTTTCTCTAACTCTGTCTATAAGTATCCTACCATAAACTTTTCCTATTATACTAAGAAGACAAATGCCCCTATGATTACCATACACTTCTTTTTCCCCTTTTCCTTTGTACAAGGGAATAATTATATTCGTACCTGACTTCCAATCCTCCGGGACTCTACCTTCCTCCCAGGCCAATCTGCACATCTTCCACATCCATTTTACTACTATCTCTCCCCCATGCTTCAGCATTTCACCACACACTCCATCAATTCCTGGGGCTTTCCCCGATTTAACTTTCTTCATTGCTTCCACAACTTCTATCCTACTGATTTCTTCCTGTCTTCTCACCTCCTTCCTTCTCCCAGCCATTCCCCAGCCACTTATACTCGCATTACTTCCATCCTCTACGTTCGACAATTCCTTAAAGTGTTCTCTCCATCTGCTCACTTTTTCTCCCTTCTCCACTAGTAATCTACCATTTTTATCTTTCACTCCCCTGCTAACTTCACTTCCACCCTGTCTTACTCTTTTCACGTCTCTCCAGAACATTTTCTTACAGTCCCTCCACTTTACACTCAAATTCCTTCCAAATTCCTCATCCACTCTCTTCTTACTCTCTCTTACTAATCTTTTCACCTCTCTCTTCCTTTCCACATATAACTCTCTCTTCCGCCTCTCAACTTCTTCCACTCCCCTATTTCTCACCCATTCATTGTATGCTTTCTTCTTTTGTGCCACAGCCTGTTTCACCTCTTCAGTCCACCACGCTGTTCCTTGCACCCCCCTCCGTCTTCTCTTCCTTCCACACACCACATCACATGCTGCACATATTTCTTCTGTAAATATCTTACACACACCTTCCACGTCTCCCATCTGCTCCAATTCATATTTGCCCAATCGTTCCTCCACTTCTCGCTTATACTCTGCCTTTTTCTCATCCTCTTGGAACCTGTCCATATATATATATATATATATATATATATATATATATATATATATATATATATATATATATATATATATATATTTAATAGAAGAATATTGTATACTTTGATAATTATTAATATACACAGACAGCAATATGCATGGTGTTTTTGTTTAGGAAAAATAACATTTGAACGTTTTAATTAATATCAGATCAGTTTACATTAAGCCATAAATTGTAATGGGTTCCCCACCTAGCATTTCGTACTTTAGTATGTGGTAATTTACGCATTAGTCATATAAAACGTAAGAAATTGTGTCTGCTGCAATTTGTCATGGGGTGCCAAATCCCCCTCATACTTCTCCTGGCCTATCGTGTAAGCCCTCCACTTCGAAGAGTGTTCCAAGTTCAACAAAAATTGCGGACTCAGAGAGCGCATAACTCCGCCAACGCCTATACCACACAATTCAGGTCACCACCAAAATTCAGTAACTCTTTCTTGCCCCATAACCCACATATCCACAAAACTTCATTGAATTCCATCAACAACTTCTCGAGATATGGACACACAAACAAACAAACAGGGGTGAATATATAACCATCTCCAAGGGGTAATAAAATGGTCTTTATATAGTAGTAACTTAAGAGATATGACACACACACACACACACACACACACACACACACACACACACACACACACACACACACACACACACACACACACACACACACACCAAGCTATCTTACTCAGCGCCATCTTAGCCGTGCACAACCCCGAGCCAATTCTCAAGCCGACTTGCCCCGACTCTGCCATGCCTGTTGCACCGAAAGGAAAATGAACTCAAGCACTCAGGGACAAGAATTTCCAGGCTCCCAGAAATGCATTTTGCGTTTTGCTCCCTCGTTCTTGAGAATCCCAGTCTTTTATATTGGCATTCTTATTTCACTTTCCAGGCAATAGACGGAGAACACTTGGCTTTTGTCTGTTTATTTCTGTGTGATTTTTATGTTGCCTTGTTTGTCTGTTCTGTGGATCATAATGTAAACAGTTATTTTTACATTTATTTGTCCCCTTACCCCCATCTCTCTCTCTCTCTCTCTCACTAAGAGATACATAAATGCTCATACAAGTGAACCCGCTGAAACACACTCACACACACACACACACACACACACACACGCGCACACACACACACACACACACACACACACACACACACACATATATATATATATATATATATATATATATATATATATATGAGTATATATGCATATATAGTATATGGGTATGGGAGTTTAGCCATTTATATGAGCAATAAATTGTACTGGTTTAATATTGAAATGTATACGGGCAATGAGAGAGAGAGAGAGAGAGAGAGAGAGAGAGAGACAGACAGACAGACAGACAGACAGACAGACACAGACAGACAAACAGACAAACAGAGTTCATCACATGGTGTAGGGCACGTATTCTCGTCAGCTAAGGAAGCTCCCTCACACCTGTTCCTAAGCGATTTATTTTATTTTTTATTACACTTTACTGTCCGCTTCCATGCAACGTAAATCCTTCCAGTATCGCCATACTCTGCATAAATAACGTACAGAAGAATATTAGCCATCCACATCCAGAAATAATTCGCTAAGGAAGAGGTGCTTGGGAGGCCAGAAATTATCGTCAGAATGTTTAGGCTTTTCCGTATCTTTGCGTTATTAGTTTTAGTTCAATGATTCGTATTCTAAGGGGCATCGGAGGCTTCCTGGCACTTGTTCCTAGGCGATTTATGTGAGGTTTTGACTCATTGCTCGGGGGACGGGTATTGTTTTCACTCGGTTCGTCTTTTTGTGTTTGTTTGTCTGTCTGTCTGTTTGTCTGTTAACAACTTTACGGGAAACTACTGATGTGATTTTGACTAAAATTACAGGGATGATGGGCTATGACCTGATCACCTGATTAAATTTTAGGCCATATTGGGCCAAGGGCCAGGCTGTAGGCCCAAAAAATGTGTAAAAAAAAAAGTAAAAAAATTTGTGTTTTCGCCATACCTCCTGTCAAATTCGCCGTACATGAAACCAAACCTAAAGGTACATCTTTCAAATCTGCGTCCAATAGCATACCCCATTACATCAGGGGGGTCACCCTCTAGTTAGCGGTGGAGGGGGGGAGTCAGTATCAGGTGGGTCGGGCCTAAAATTTCAGATGGACATAAAATCGTCAGTTTTCACCCGACTTACTCCAAGTTTGATATGTGACATCCATGACTAGATTTCCTGTTGTTTGTACATCAGCACAAAAATGACTGCCGCTTCTTGTTTGCTGTGTCGATATGTACTTCATGCATCAACTGTTGGCAATTATTCAGAACTAACAAAATCATCTCTGGTTCCTTCCCTCTGACTACTACAGGGTTTGTCTGCTTCCTGTGTCTTAGCCGCTCCTCTCACCTCAGATCTCTTGTCATTCCACTCCTCACCACTGTCTGACCGCTTCCTGCAGTTACTCTATTAAGTTCAGTCACGTTTTTCATTGTACCGACAAGAGATGTGTCAGGAAAGATGAAATTTATTTCATTTTGCGTCTCAGCACTTGGTTCTGTCTTGGTCCACTTCCAACGCTGTTTCTCTTGGAAGGGGGTATTCGTCACCCTACAGACAGTTCTTTTCAACAAATCCAATCGGCACTTTGCCTCAAGCATTCACATCTTGAAAAAGAAGTCCTTCTGCCATCTCAGTTTTCTTCCAATGAAAACTGCTTTACTGTTGCGAAGAAACTTATGCATCCCAGTGATTTGTGGACCTGTGTTTATCGTCACTGGCCACGGTCACTGCTAGGAGTCAGACAGAAAGTATAAGCTGTAAAAACAAAAAAATAAAACGCCACCCTATTAAGAAAAATTAAATATTTACAAGACAAATTCCAGCGAAGGATAAGAGCAACAAATTATAATACTCTAATAGTATTCCTGCAGTCTAGCTCAAATACGACCGTGTAGAGATAGGAAAGATTAAGCCAGACAATGTACTGAAAAGGGATCTGTTGACGGGACCTACTCCGGGGATTCATAAAGCCAGCGATAAGGTTATAAATGCACGTGAAATATAGTCATCCAGTCGTACCCATCCAGTCTAAGATGAAAAAATAAGTCAAAACCTACTAAAAAAAAAAAAGTTAGGCTGCGGCGAAGGGAATAATCAGTAAAAATTATATACAAGTGAAAGACAGTGATTTAGTAGTATTGATGTTGTGAGAGATATAATTATGTGAAGGTAGCAAGGACAAGCTGTTAATTGAGAAGGAAGCCTGCACGTGGTGGCACCGATACAGCTGGATGGTGGAGCTGCCTGGTTAGAAAAACACCCCTTAATCACCTCCCTATCTCCCAAAAGGATGATGATGGAGTGCAGGACATGATAAACTCAACCTGTAGTCCACCAATTGATAATAATAATAATAATAATAATAATGATGATGATGATGATGATGATGCTAATGATTGATGATGATGATGATGATGATGATAATAACAACGGTAATAATAATAACCAGTCTCAAAACAAAACGCCTTAGACTCCAGCGAAGGACGAAAATCATCATCAAGGTCATAATATACAAGTGAAACATAATGATCCAGTGACATTCCTTCTTTACGGCAAGATACATAGAAGAGCCAAGGGTAAAGAAACGCATTTTTATTTTATTTCTTTTTTCCGTATTCTCTGGTGCATCCTGGCTTCGTGGATGGCCATTGAGGAATACGAGGAACATGGCAAAATGGATCTGTAACTCTGAGTGGAGGAAGGAGGAAGAGAAAAAGGAGGAAATACACAAGGACTGGTGTTCGTTCCAGTGATTTCTTGAAGGTTTGGTGGCGAAGAGGGAGAAGGAGCGTAAAATGAGGGAGGAAAGAGAGGGGGAAGAAAAAGGGAAAGGGAGGGAAGTGGAAAAGGAAGAGGGTAGGGAAAGGGAACAGATGGAGAAGTACACAAGGACTGTTGTTTCGTCTCAGTGATTTCTTGAAGGTTTGGTGGCAAAGAGGGAGAAGGAAGGTAAAATGAGAGAGGAAAGAGAGGGGGAAGAAGTGAGGGAAGGGAGGGAGGTGGAAAAGGAAGAGGGTAGGGAACGGGAAGGGACGGAGGAGGTACATAAAGACTGGTGTCCCTTCTCAGTGATTTCGTGAAGACTTTGTGAAGGAGACGGAGGGTAAATGGGGAAGAAAAGAGGGGAAGAAAAGAGGGAAGGGAGGGGAGGAAGAGAGAGAAAGGGGCGACAGGAGATAGGGAGGGGAAGAGATGAGGGAAAGGAGGGAGGTTTAAAGGAAAGAGGGCAGGGAGAGGAAAGGGAGAAACATGGGAAAGGGAGGGGAACGGATGAAGGGAGGGAGATATAAAGGGAAGAGGGTAGGGAGAGGGAAGGGACGGTGGAGAGAAGGGAATGGAGGGAAGACGGAAGAAAGGCTTTAACTTTTCTACGAGAGACGAAGAAAAGAAAATGGACGAAACATACAAGAATTAGTTTCCCTTTTGAGAGAGAGAGAGAGAGAGAGAGAGAGAGAGAGAGAGAGAGAGAGAATATGCAAGAGTTAAATGAATTCTTGAAGATTTACTGCAAAGGAGACTTGGAGAGGGGAAACAGGGAAAGAGGGAGAGAGAGAGAGAGAGAGAGAGAGAGAGAGAGAGAGAGAGAGAGAGAGAGAGAGAGAGAGAGAATTATAAGGAAGAGTAAAATGAACCTGCTTCTTGGCCAGGAGGAAGGAAGAAGAGAAAATGAAGGAAAAATGAACATGGCCTGAGAACTGATTTTTCCCTTTTCAGTAAATTGTTGAGGGGTGGAGGGACGGGAGGGGTTGGAGGAGGAAGAGGGAGGGAGAGGAAGAAAGAGAGAGGGTGGAGGAATGAGAGAGAGAAAGAGAGAGAGGGATGGAGAAGAACAAAGAGAGGAGAGGAAAGAAAGGGAGGGAAGAGGGCGATGGAAGAAAGTAAGGTGGGAGAGGGACTGAGAGGAAGATAGAGGGGGAGAATGAGAGGGAGAAAGAGAGGGAAGGGAATGAGAGGGAGAAAGAGGGGGGAATGAGAGGGAGAAAGAGGGGGGAGTGAGAGGGAGAAAGAGGGGGGAGTGAGAGGGAGAAAGAGGGGGGGAATGAGAGGGAGAATGAGGGAGGGAATGAGAGGGAGAAAGCGGGGGAGGGAATGAGAGGGAGAAAGAAAGGGAGGGAATGAGAGGGAGAAAGAGGGGGAGGGCATGAGAGGGAAAAGGGGGAGGGAATGAGAGGGAAAAGGGGGAGGGAATGAGAGGGAATGAGAGGGAGAAAGAGGGAGGGGATGAGAGGGAGAAAGAAAGGGAGGGAATGAGAGGGAGAAAGAGGGGGAGGAGATGAAAAGGAGAAAGAGGGGGGGAATGAGAGAGAGAAAGAAAGGGAGGGAATGAGAGGGAGGGAAGAGGAGGAGGGACCAAAGTAAAGGAGGGAGGGAGGGAGGGAGGAAGAAAGGAGAGAGAGAGAGAGAGAGAGAGAGAGAGCGAGAGAGCGAGGCAAATGGATCAGTAACTTGGCTAGGAGGGAGGGAGAAGAGAAAATGAGGGAAATATACAAGAAGTGATTTTCCCTTCCAATGGTTTCTTGAAAGTTTGAAGGAGGAAGGAAGGAGGGAAGGAGAGAAAGGGATGAATAAGAGAGAGAGAGAGAGAGAGAGAGAGAGAGAGAGAGAGAGAGAGAGAGAGAGGAAAAGGAGGTAAGGAGAGGAGGGGGAAAAAGAGAGTGAAGGAAGAAGGGAATGAATAGAGAAAAGAGAGAGAGAGAGAGAGAGAGAGAGGAGAGGAGAGGAGAGAAGGAGTGGAGAAAGGGAGGGGGGAGGGATGAAAGAAAAAGACTCAGAAATGGAAGTGGGTAGGGAGAAGAAAAGAAAGGGAAGAGGAAAAGTTATGCATCTGTAACTTTTCAAGGAGAGAGAGAGAGAGAGAGAGAGAGAGAGAGGGGGGGAGGGGGGAAAGGAAGGGTCGAAAAGGGGAAAGAGATGGAGAGGGAAGAAGGAAAGAAAAAAAAGGGAGCAACTAGTAAAAAAAGATCTGTAACTTTACATGGAGAGAGAGAGAGAGAGTGGAGGAAAAATACAAAAAGTGGATTTCCTTTGCAATGATTTCTTGAAGAGGGGAGGTTTGAAGGGGGGGGAGGAGGGGGTTGATGAAGGGAGAAAGGGGGAGAAGGGAGGGGTAAAGGGAGGAGGGAGATAAAAGGAGAGGGAGAAAGGGAGGAATGGAGGCGTTAAGCAGTTAGGAAGGGAGGGAAGAGAGGAAAGGAGGGAGAGAGAGAGAGAGAGAGAGAGTAAGGAGAAGGTGGGATGCAAAGAAAGACGGAAAATATGGGCAAGATAACAAAATGGAATTGTCACTTGGCTGAGAGAGAGAGAGAGAGAGAGAGAGAGAGAGAGAGAGAGAGAGAGAGAGAGAGAACATAAAGGAACTGGGATTTTTCTTTTCCTTTTCAGTGATTTTTGAAGATTCTGGGAGGAAGGGAGAGAAGGAGAGAAGAAACAGAGGGAGGAGAGGGAAGGAGAGAAGAAAGAGAGGGAAGAAAGGAGGGAGAGGGAAGGAGAGAATGAAGGGAGAGGGAGAAGGAGAAGGGGACATGGAGAGAGGGAGAGGAAGAGAAAGAGAAAGGAGCATACGGAGAGAGGAAGGCAATAAAGGAAACGATATATAGAAGTTATTTTTTCTCTTTAGTTACATCTTCAAGGTTGGGAGGAGAGAGGATGCAGAGAGAGGACGGGAGGGAGGGAATGAGGTAGGGAAGGAAGGGAGGGGGAAAGGAGGGTGAGAGGCAGAGCAGCGGGGAAGAGGAGAGCATGAAGGGAAGAGAGACAGGGGTATTGGAATCTGTCTGGTACTTAATTTTGCTGTCTGTTGGCATGAAATTTAGCATTATAATAGAGGTTTCATCAACATTCTAGAAAAAATACGATCATTATTGTATTATCTCTAGCGATTCCTGGAGTCGTGTGTGATTCGAGTGACATCTGGTTCGGAACAGCGATGCCGCGTTCGAGATTGCTTCGTCCGTGTGAAACCGACGAATCCTAAGCGTGTGGTGATTGATTTAGCTGATTTCTGTGTTGTTTTAAAGGTAGTATACACATTCTAGCATTGTTTAGCGACTTTTTCGGTACTTCAGAGGTATTTTTGACACAGGAGGTTATCATTTCTAGCGATTTCAGTGTGTTTGGCGATTCAAGCGACCTTTGAATCGGCAACTCAGTGGTACCATGGGAAGAGGGGAGGGTGACGGGGGGTTCAGCTGTTTGCATGCTCTGTTAGTGTACAATATGCCGAGGAGTGACTGGCCAGTGTTTTCATGTGGTCGTTAATTGTTTGCCTGTTTTTACGCTGCTGTGACCGCTGTTTTGCGTTAATTTGCGTGTGCGTGCGTCGAGTGAGGGGCTGGAAGAGACCTGAACAAGATTGGGCAGACAATTTCTTGCGAGATTTAAGAAAAAGCTTACGAGATTAATTTTACACGTAAGGACAAGACCAGTTTAGAATTTCCCATGTCTCGTGTTCCCTTCTTAAGAAAGTTATCAAGAACAATATTTTTTTTCGCAGTTAAGGTAAGAAGTTGATCGTATTATTTTTTAATCTGGAGTAGAATTCTCGAACGTTCTTAAGATGATATTCTTAAGTTAGATTTTGTTTTGTTGGGAGAAGTAGAGATGTGGGATGTTTTTGTGTTATCTTTTTCTTTACTGGGACACATAATAGCTCTCTCTCTCTCTCTCTCTCTCTCTCTCTCTCTCTCTCTCTCTCTCTCTCTCTCTCTCTCATGTTCACTTCTCCCGCCCCCACACACCACAAATAGGCATACGTTTACACACACACACACACACACACACACACACGACTGCTCACTGGGTCAAACTTAGGCCTTCCCTGAATATGCTAGTACTCGTACCTCATTTGCACACGAGAATTAATGCAGTGCTATTGTGTATTAAGCTACGTTAATGACAGACGCAAGTTTTACAGATGAATGAGTAAACTTTAAAATGTGTGTGAAACTTTCGAAGCAAATTTCCGGACAAGAAACAACTATACCACGACCACCACTACCTTTATCAAAGTCAATTGCTCAGTTCATGCCTACTGACTTTGGTTGTATTCCTCTTTATCAGACATTGTGAACTACGTAAACTTATATGTGGCATCAGGCAAAGCAGAGTGTCAGTCATAATGCAGTCTGGCTCAAAGACACCTGAGATATGTTTGCCTATGTACTCGTTCCTAGTTCATTGCGAGGCGAAATGTATGCTATGTCAAGATAAGGGTCTGGGGTGTATCCGCCTTCTCTCACGCAGATCCCCGTGTTGTGTTGCGACTGGTGTCCCTTGGCTTGAAATAAAGCAATCCTAGCTGTGTGTTGCTTATCTAGGTCGAGAGGATGGAGTCATGTACAATACTTTCTGTGTATAGGGGATTCACTATTATATACTCGTATATATCCTGTGATCTTAGGTTTTGCAGTCACTGTGTTGGACAATGTGGGACTTTAATTCACTGGGGGATATTAAGCTGCAAATTATTTTTTAAGCATACAGTGGATTAATTTGCACTGTTTTGTTGCTTTTCCCTGCCTACCAGTCTCCCAACCCACTTACCTTTCTATCTACCATACCTCCCTACCTGTATCACTACCTAATTACCTATCTGCCTACCTACCTACGCGACTGCTTACCTGGTTCCCTACATCCCTACTTACCCCCTTGCCGACCTCTCGTCCCACTTCTCTCCTTGCCCGTCTCCCTACCTCCCCATCCATCTCTCTATCTACTGTACCTACCTGCCCACCAGCCTACCTACCTACCTCCCTGGCTACTTTCCTACTTACGTCTCTGACTGTCTCGCTACCTAGCTTCCTCCCTGCTTTCCTTCATATTACATACCTTCCCAACTGACACCCGACCTCCCTACCTATTACATATTTACCCAACCGACTCCCTACCTGCCTACCTATTACATACCTACCCAACCGACTCCCTACCTCCCTACCTATTACATACCTACCCAACCGACTCCTTACCTCCCTACCTATTACATACCTACCCAACCGCTCCCTACCTTCCTACCTATTACATTCCTACCCAACCGACTCCCTACCTGCCTACCTACATCTGTACTTTCCTCCCTGCCTACCTACATTTGTACTTTCCTCCCTGCCGTCCTACCTTACTCCTTGTCACCCTTCGAACCTACCTCCTTGCCAGCCTCCCGACCTCCCTCCCTCTCTGCTTGTACAGTTCCTACCACCCTGTCTACCTCCCTACCCACTCTCATGCCTTACGTACCTACGTACCTGCCTACCTAACTACCTTCCTCACTGCCTGCCTCCAGTACCAAAAACTTAGCAACGCAGGCGCATATTGATTGATTGATTTATTTGTTGATTTGCCATTTTCTTGTGGGTTGTATCAAAATTGTGATGATGGCATAAATTACTGTATTTTAAACCTCCTTTTCTGGTTAGACAAATGTTATGCCTATGTTCTTGTAAATGAAGGCTTTTTGGTCATTATAACCATCGCGTTGCTCTGAGCCTGTTGACCACTTCGACGAGGGCACAGCGTCAAGTGGAGAGAATTCATTTGCCACCTGTCGTTAAAAACCAGTCCATAATTCCTGCCTCTGGAGCGCTGGCAGGAGGACTGGAAATTGTCAGTCCGGGTAAAGCATGCTAGGGCCGGCGACTTGGTCTTCGGGAATTACGTACTTCCAAAATTGCAGCTTCATCCTTGGTGTGAGAATTTATATATATATTGCAACATGCGACAGCTCGTACTTGTTTATAAAGCAAGTGTAATTTAAGGTATTCAGAAAACCTAGGAACACGACAGAGCATCCGGAGAGTGCAACACCCGCGCCCACCAACTGGTTGAAGACTCGAATATTTTGACTTGGCTTTATGAAATTGACCTTCGACAGATTGCTCTAAAATAACTACTTCATTCTTACCTAACGCTTTACACTTCCTCCACTTCTGGATCAGATAAGGTTAAATTTCAGTTGAGTTTCCCGACTGAGCTTGACATTTCACCTTTCCCTGTTACCTGGAATTTTGACTAATTAACCTCAAAATCGAATCTCCTTCTCCATGTTTTCACCTGAACCCTTTCACAAAATTTAGTCTATTTTGGAAAAGAATTGTTTAATATGACCTTGCCATGTAACCTTGACCTTTCACCAATCGTTCTGGAGAGGAATATACCGGTGTCGACCATCCTCTTGGGTGTCCCCCAACCCATCCACGAATACAGAAGGGTGGCTTTGGGAGAGGGATGGACAGGGGGAAAAGGTGAGGGAAGGGGTGGTGACAGGGGGAGATGGAGTGGGGAGGGGAAAAGTGGGAGTGGCTGGGAGAGTGTTGAGGGAGGGGGAATGGGTGGAAATGGGTGTGTTGGTGGGGATGATGGGACGGGAGGGTGTGAGAGGAGGGTAAGGGGGGTGGGTCTGGGTGGGATTAGGTTAGAGAACTGGGGGGATTGGGGGGAAAGAGAGGGGGGGTATAGGAGGAGAAGTGTGGGGGTGGATGGCGGGAGAGGGGTAAAGATTGGCTGAGGTGGGGGTTTTGAGTGGGAGTGGGAAGGAGGAAGTAGAGAAGGATGTGGGTGGGGGAGAAGGCCCAGGAGAGAGGAGTAAGGGGTGGGGGTAGGGTGGGGATGGGGGATTTGGGTGGGGGGGGTGACGGGGTGGGCAGGAAGGGCGGGGGATAAGAGCATACAGACCCTTGTGCACAGACAGACACAACGCGCCAAGTTTTAATTAGTTCCCCCTGCACTGGGCACGGAGGGGAATAACTAATGAAAACGAGAGCCAGGCCTACACTTGGACTTAACTCTCTCTCTCTCTCTCTCTCTCTCTCTCTCGGAAGTTTAACATTATAGACGTATGATTTTTGTATATTAGCCTCAATTAGTTATAATAATCCTCTCTGTCTCTTTTTTTTTTTTCTCTCTCTCTCTCTCCCCTTCTCTGTCTGTCTGTCTGTCTCTCTCTCTCTCTCACTCTCTCTCCCTCTGGTCATTAACTTTCCTATTTAACTTTCACTGCTTCTTTCTTCTCGTTCCCGCAGCTTACTTCATTATGTTCCCCCCCCAAAAAAAAAAATAAAGCTATATATTCATTGTCTGATTTTTTTTTTTTAGCTCAATGATGTATTTTTATTTTCATCTATTTATTTATTTTTTGGGCAATTTTAAGGCCAAATCTCTATTATATTTTTTTTTCGTAACTTGGCCCAAATTTTCGTCTTTTTCTGCCTATTCTCCGTAGCACAGTAGCGGAAAAAAGACTGTGCTACGGCTCTGTATCTCTTCCTAAGCACTTCTTCGTGACTAGCATCATATTCGGGTGATCTGTTCTTACGCCTGAATGACCGTTTTGGTTGTTTGTGTGTGTGTGTGTGTGTGTGATGGCAGTTTTAGTTGTGTGTGTGTGAGTGAGTGTGTGTGTGTGTGAGAGTGAGTGAGTGTGTGTGTGTATGTGTGTGTGTGTGTGAGTGTATGTGTGTGTGTGTGTGTGTGTGTGTGTGTGTGTGTGTGTGTGAGAGAGAGAGAGAGAGAGAGAGATGGCAATTTTAGTTGTATGTGTGTGATGGCAATTTTAGATGTGTGTGTGTGTGTGTGTGTGTGTGTGTGTGTGTGTGTGTGTGTGTGTGTTTTACAGGAGATGGACAGAGAGGAACAACAAAATAAATAAAAAAATAGTAAAAATAGTAGTATAGAGGTTAATGAAGACTAACTACTTGATTTGAAAGTCTTATCAGGTGTCTTATATCGTCTTGAGATAGGGAGGAGGGAGTGGATAATCCGTCCTCGTAGTGAATAGGCGAAGGACATGTGACTAACCTCATCCCCCTGAGAAAAAATAGCAGAGAGAGAGAGAGAGACTCGTACAGATAGACTGATAGATAGATAGTAAGAAAGAGAGAGAGAGAGGGATACTCGTAGATGGATAGATAGATAGATAAACAGATAGATAGACAGACGGATAGATAGAGATAGAGATAGGTAGCTAGATAGATAAATAGAGAGAGAGAGAGAGAGAGAGAGAGAGAGAGAGAGAGAGAACGTCCACCCCACCCACCTCTATAGTAACTCTCCCGTATTTTAAGTGGGCAAGGGGGACTCCGTAACACCCATCCCTAAGCGATTCATTCTGTATTTTTACGCATTAACATTCTCTGGTATATATTTTAAGTCTGTCTAATTTCCACACAGTTTGCATCAAAAAACCATAAAAAACAAAGAAGTGCCACGAAATACCCCATATGACCTACAATACGGCCATATCAAAGTACACATTCCAGCAACAAGACTGGCTTATACTCCCAGACTGACGCATACACCCAACAAGACTGGCGTATACTTCGACTGGCGTATACTCTTAACAGGACTGGCGTAATTCACCTAATATGCCTTTATTACATACTTTTACGATATACCCAGCAATGGTGTCCCCCCTTCTCGTATGCAAATTAACCAGATTTACGTGAATATGCAGATTGGCAGAGATTGTGTGTGTGTGTGTGTGTGTGTGTGAGAGAGAGAGAGAGAGAGAGAGAGAGAGAGAGAGAGAGAGAGAGAGAGAGATATTTGGCAGAGGGAGATGTGTGTGTGTGTGTGTGTGAAAGATCTGTCGGAGGGAGATGTGTGTGTGTGTGTGTGTGTGTGTGTGTGTGTGTGTGTGTGTGTGTTGAAGTACCAGTTTCTCAGCAGCTGTGTAATGTTTTTTTTTTTTTCTTATTTTTCAGGAGGGGGCGTCCAAGGCTTTATGGTAAGTAGGCTAATTTTTTTTTTTTTTCTCCGGTAGTGGAAAGTCATACCTATAGATGGATTTTGTGTTTATTGATAGCATATAGTAGTCCATAAATAACGCTCCACCAAAAACTCAGTTGATGGTATTTTGTGTGTTCCTGGGGCGGCTCAGTCTGCCGGTGTGGGCGTGGGTGTGGCAGTGGGGGTAGAAAATGAATGATTAATGGAGATAGACACTGATAACGCTGGCAGAGCCGCTTCCACAACACACGAGAAATCTCCCTGTGGATGTGGAAGAGGAGCGTTGTAAATGAAACCACCCTGTTTACAAACGTTTAATCCGGCTTGGTACAGTGCCTGATGGGTCTAAGACGGGCTGAAACTGTTAATCTTCCCAGTAAACACCATTTTTTTTTTTTTTTGGGTATAACTCTTCCATTTTGATAATTCGTGGCACTGGGATCTCATGATAAAGAAGGTGGTCTGGAAACAACACTCCACCTAAGACCTAACTGGGTGTTGTTAGAACGGCTGAATCTGCAGGTGTGGGCGTGGGCGTGGCAGTGAGAGGGGAAGGTGAATTAATGATGCGTGAGAGGTAATGGTAACGCTTCCTGTATCGTCATCTCAGTATAAGTCGCCCGTCGGAGGGGAAGATGAATGTTATGTATGAGCTAACCTGTATTTTTGAGACTTATTCCATATTTCAACTTTTTATTAATTTATTCATTTATTAACTTATACTGACGCGTGCAAGTAGGTCTAAGTATATCAAATTGACTTTTTATATCTGCCGTGACCTTGTTCAGGAAAAACGAATCTGTACTCTTTCAACCTCTACTTCCATGTTTGTATCTGGAATGGATTCTTTTAATGTCTGTGGTGATCATACGAAAAGCGACATTGCTGACTTTCAACCATTACTTCTGTGTTTGTTTGTAGAAATTGAAATAGGGTACTTAGCGTCCTTGGGGATGTACCTTCATAGCGATACGGTGTTTTGCTAGAGCGAGCCCTTACAGGATAATTGGGGAAGCTCACCAGACCGTGCGATCATAAGGCTTGTCCTCAAAGGGTGTTTTCGTGACAATACTGATGGCATTTCTTGTCTGGGGAACGTAAAAAAGTATATCGTTTGCTGCAGTTATTGGACTGGAACAAACTGTGGCAGGGTGAATAGGGAGGGGTTTAGAAGACTGTATGTTTGAATGTTGTGGTGAGATCGTAAACACATTGAATCCGGGTGACCTTCTTGTTAGCAGGTTCTTACCCCAACCAGACGATTTTATTTAGCTTATGTAAGGCTTCGCACACTGAAGGGGATTACTGTTGCCATACCTAACCCCTCTAGCTCGAAATGTCTGCCGTAAGCTGAGTAAAATCGTAAGGAAATGGCGCTGATGAAATAAAACAAAGGGTTGCTGTTAAGTTTTTATGACAGTAGTGAAACGTGTGTGAGTGATTAGTTCAATACAGGTGTTGGAGTAAGGCAAGGTTGTGCGATGTCCCAGGGCTGTTTAGTGTGCCGGAATGGATGCGTTTAGCCCTATTAGAGAGACTAAAACTCGCTTCCGAGAGAGGGATGGGGATGATAATAAATGGTGAAAGGTGGAGCATCTTAGTTTTGATGAATGCAGGGCTCAGGGCTACTTGCTTATCAGTTTTCTAATCACGGTAGCGATAACTATGTACGGATGGGGCTGCTTATAATGACTTTCCGTAAATAAGGTAAAGGGGCGTGACTCTAAAACGTTCGCGAGGCCCCGTATAGGCAGACGGACTAAAAAACCTCCGCTATTTAGAAGGAAAGCTACTCACAAAGCCCCGCTAACTTCGTAGGAGTCAAGAAATTAGCAAAAAAAAAAAAAAAAAAAAAAAAAAAAAAAAAAAAAAAAAAAATCACCTTTCCGTCTTTTTCTTCATCAGCCACAACTCCATAACGAAGACGTGTGTTAAGTACTAAAACGCATCTTAACAACTGGGGATATCTGCTTTCATATTAAGAGCAGCTGTAACAGTACCCAAGTTACAGCCTAAAAACATTTTCTAGCGCTCGCACCTCTTCTAACAATATGTAAAGCTCCACGGATTCGTTTTATTGTATTCCACGTAAGCATTCGGGTATTACGTATTTTGTATCAGTAATCGCCGGGGCAATTATCATACGGTTGAAGGTCGGCTTAAAGTATAGCTAAATGCGTGTTTGGTAGCTAGCATCGATCAAAAGATCATAAAGCAGAAAGCAAAAATTGCTCAAAAAGGCTTAAGATGTAGAAGTGAAATATGTGCAGAAAGAAGGGATGAAAAGGCACAGAAACAAGAGATGAAAAGGCACTGAAACAAGAGATGAAAAGGCACAGAAACAAGAGAATGGGTTGGGAGGATATTCAGATGTCTGTGCCCATTACCACATTCCGCACTGTACTGAACAAAAAAAAGGTGTTGGCGTAATGCAGTAATGGATACAGAGCTCTTAGTCTTCTCAAATCCCAAATGGCCTCTTGCTTCTCTGCTTTGTAACTCTTTTCTTTAATCCCTTCATCTTAGCAATCTTTTTTATATATATTTTCTTCTGGAGCAATATAGGATCTTTGCGGTATGGGTAGGAGTTTTGTGATTATCTTTGAATGGCATGTTTGAAAGAAAGAAGTGTAGATGAAAGTAATGGTTGGTGAGAGAGAGGGTAACTGTGTGTGCTGATGAGTGGAGAGAGACTTGAATTTGTAGAAGAGTAAGGACTGCATCATTAAAGCTACGACTGCGAATGAGTAGACAAAAGCCAATTTTCTCGCAGGTTAAGGAAGCTCCCTAACACCTTTTCCTAAGCGATTTATTTTATGACACCTTACTGCCCTATTTTGTGTTATATACTCGTAAATATTCCATACGTCATACTCTGCATAAATAATGTACGGAAGGATGTTAACCAGCCATATCCAAAAATAAATTGCTAAGGAAGAGGCGTTTGTGAGCGTACATACTCGACAAGGGTGCTGGTCAAACTCCCATTTTTGGCATCAAACTCGATGGGAAACTAATCAGACATTTCTGCCTTGTACCTGACTGCGTTATGAAAAGTGGAATATACTCTATTATCTGTCTTGTGTGTTTTTAAGCTCATCATCATAAAATAGTGGTTTGCCTGTACCATTTACTCTCTCAAAACTTTCACTAACACATCCGAATGTATAAACGGGGATAAAAGTTTGCCTAATATATCGTCTCCTAGTTCCTACTCTCTTCTGATGGTTAATATTCCAAAGCTGAGAGAGGCTTGGCATGTCCTCTGCCTCTGCACATAAATGATTCTCTTTGTGATGCGTCAGGGAGGAAAGTGACAGATCTAGCCTAGTCTAAGGGTGGAGCAGACCCAGGGGAATTGTAAGCGAACTTTTGGCCTAGACTGTACATTGCTTCAGTACTGGAAGACGAAGGTAAATTTGTAAAAGGAATTGAGGATAAAGTTGCTTAGATGGCGTTAAGGGTTTGATGGCGGTGTCACGTGAAGCAGCTGCATAAATAAGTGACTCTGTGGTGTATGGGGACGACTCATGTGGTGTCAGGTGGTGTCAGATGGTGTCAGGTAGGGTCAGATAGTGTCATTTAGGCCAGTGTCAAATGATGTCAAGTTGTCATTGATAGTGTCAGATGATTTCAGTGTCATACCGTGTCGTGTCAAATGGTGTCGTAGTGTCAAGTAGTTTCATATAGTGTCAGGGAGTGTCAAGTCGCTTCGGATAGTGTCAAGCGGTGTCAGTGTCAAATGGTGTCAGAATGCCAAGTGGTGTCAGTGTCAGATGGTGTCAGAGTGCGAAGTGGTGTCTGTGTCAAGCGGTGTCAGTGTCAAATGGTGTCAAAGTGTCAAGCGGTGTCAGTGTCAAATGGTGTCAGAATGCCAAGTGGTGTCAGTGTCAAATGGTGTCAAAGTGTCAAGTGGTGTCAGTGTCAAATGGTGTCAGAGTGTCAAGCGGTGTCAGTGTCAAATGGTGTCAAAGTGCCAAGTGGTGTCAGTGTCAAATGGTGTCAAAGTGCCAAGTGGTGTCAGTGTCAAATGGTGTCAAAGTGTCAAGTGATGTCTGTGTCAAATGGTGTCAGTGTCAAGTGGTGTCTGTGTCGAATAGTGTCAAAGTGCCAAGTGGTGTCAGTGTCAGATGATGTCAAAGTGCCAAGTGGCGTAAAAGTGTCAAGTGGTGTCTGTGTCAAATGGTGTCAAAGTGCCAAGTGGTGTCAGTGTCAGATGGTGTCAGTGCCAAGTGGTGTCAGTGTCAAGTGGTGTCTGTCAAATGGTGTCAGAAAGTGCCAATTGGTGTCATTAAGTGGTGAGTGTCAAGTTGTGGCAGATAGTGTCAAGTACTGTTAGAGGGTCTCGTTATGTGTCAGATAGTGCCATGTGGTGTCAGCAAGAATTAGTATCAGGTGTTATTTTAGGCTGTGGTGTCAGGTGGTGTTATATAGTGTCAAGTGGTGTCAGATGGTCAGGTAATGCTAGGTAATGTCAGATGGTATCAAGAGGTGTCAGTGTCAAATGTCAAGTGGTGTCAGGTGGTGTCAGTGTCAAATGTCAAGTAGTGTCAGGTGGTGTCAGTGTCAAATGTCAAGTGGTGTCAGGTGGCGTCAGTGTCAAATGTCAAGTGGTGTCAGGTGTCAAGTGGTGTCATGTGTCAGGTGGTGTCATGTGTCAAGTGGTGTCATGTGTCAGGTGATGTCATGTGTCAGGTGGTGTCATGTGTCATGTGTCAAATGGTGTCAGGTGTCAGGTGGTGTCACTGGGAGTGGGACAACATTCAGCAGTGTCAGGTGGGTGCACTGGGTGAGGTAAATATGGTGATGTGGGTGAGTGTGGGTCATGCAATATTCAGGCTCTAACTGAAGCTGGCCTCGGCAATATTCCCCAGCCCCCTTACTGCTGATATTACCCTTATCATATTTCCTCCCGTTAACCCCCACATGACCGGAGCTACTCTAGTACCATCGAGAATTTGATCTAACTTCAGACGACTTTATTCAGTTGGGTGGGTTGTACATACCTTAGAGAGTTAACACTATCACTATCGACTCTTGCCAGATCAGAATTGCTATGCTCCTTTCACTTTAACATGGTCCAGATTTTCATCCCTTTGCTTCTTACTTCACGTAGCTCAGTGACAGAAAAAGACAGTACTGTGGCTCTACATCCTTTCTGTAGCCCTTCTTCGTGACTAGCATCATATTCTAGTGTTAATCTATTGCCATAACTCAGCATTTAAGATGGGGGGATGGCAATTTTAGGCCAAGGTAAAGTGAACAGAGTACAGTAATGTATTCTAGTTGTCAGATGATTTTATTCAGGCAGGTGAGTTCCTTTCATATTTTACTCTTCTCTGTGCCTTAACGTATTATTCGTAACATTATCTCGCTACATCTGGCTTTGATTCATGTCTCTTCTTCATCACCATACTGTCTGCTCCACACACTAGGATTGGCCTTCATACAGTCTTATATACGTTGCCTTTCAGTTACTAAGGGACTTTTTTGTCGCAAAGCACTCCTCAAGCGTCCCTCCGATTTCTTCACCGTGATTGGATTTTTTTTTTTTTAATGCGAGGAAGAAGGAACCAAAGGCCATGGGCCCGCAGTAACAGTTCCCTCCAAGAGGAAAACAAAATACAATAGAGAGCCAAATTCAAGATCCGATCATTTTGAGATGCCTGGACACACTGCGTTTGAAAGACTAGAGATCATAGGCAGCAGGAAATACAGACAGAGGGAGACAGTTCCAGAGTTGACCTGTTGCATAAATGAAAGACTGGGAGTAACGGTTAACTCTTGCATTAGAGAGTTGGACAGAAAAGGGATGAGAGTTTGCTGCCAGACGGGTGCTACACGCCCGTCGTAGAGGTGGAGGAATGCAAGCAGACAGTTCAGAGGAGCAGTGACCATTAAAGTAGCGATAGAAAAGAGATAAAGATGCAACAGTGCGGCAAAGAGACAGAGGTTGAAGGGAGTCAGTAAGAGGAGGAGAGTTAATGAGACGAAAAGCCTTTGACTCCACCCTATTGAGAAGAGCTGTATGTGGGGAGCCTCCCCACACATGAGAGTTGTACTCCACACAGGGGCGGATAAAACCCATGTATAGAGTCAACAGTTGTGCAGGGGTAAAGAAAGAGCGGAGTCGGCTTAGCACACCCAATCTCTTGGAAGCAGATTTTACAAGAGATGTAATATGATCTTTCCAAGATAAGTCCCGAGTAAATGAAACCCCAAGCACGTTCAAGGATGATGCAGGATTAAGCTGAATATTATTAAACATTAGTGGGTATACCTGTGGAAGATTTTGTCGGGTTGATAGGTGTAAGAACTGACTCTTAGATGCATTAAAAACAACCATATTATTTTTACCCCAGTCAAAGATACGAGCCAAGTCAGACATTAGGTGTGCCATAGCCTCATCCCTTGCTTGTTGAAGTAACTGCTGAGATGGACGTTGCGGGAACCGAATGGAAAGGTGAAGGGTGGAGTCATCAGTGTATGAGTGGATAGGGTTAGATGTACAGCTTAGAACAGGGGTTTTCAACCTTTTTATCCCCACGTACCCCTTCTGGTATTTTTAATGTCAGTAATGTACCCCCTTCACTTTGTATAAAGTGGACAACAATAACTCAGATAAACATTCCATTGTGTTTATTTGCCTGAGATGTAAAAACAAAATACATTATTATTGCATGAGTTGCAAAGGAAGTTAATGAGATGGCTGAAACTGTTTTTCATCAACTAGCTTAGTCAGCCGAGGAGCAGTTTTTGCTAAAGCACATCTAAGGTCAGCTTCCACATTCAGTCGAGACCTTAGTTTTGATTTTATGACAAGTAAGCTGGAAAACCCAGTTTCACACAAATATGTTGATGGGAAAAGTAACAGAGAACGAAGAGGCTCCTCTGCGACATGTGGATATGACTTGGATATTTTACACCAGAACCTGACTAAAGAAGACTCTTTCTCAAATAGATCACTAGCACTGGAGTCATTCACAAAGTCAATAAACTCTTCCTGAATCTCATCATTGACAGAAGCAACATCTGTATGGAAAGGGTCTCTAATTTGCTTCAAGATTCCTTCAGACACATCAGGAAAGTATCTCTTCATTTCACTTTGCAGTGAGGCAAGGTGATCCACTATTAAGTTTACCATCTGATCTGATATGTCTTGCCTCTCAGCAAGTGCCTCAAACATCTCAAAATTTCCTTTCTTTACTTTTGTCTCCCACAGTTTCAGCTTCATCTGAAAACTCTTCAATTTGTCAAGAGCGTCAGTGACAACAGCATCAGCTCCTTGCAAAGATTTGTTCAAAATATTTAGGCGTGAAAATATGTCAACAATATAGGCAAGGCCAGTGATCCACTTTGGATCATTCAGTTTCGCAAGATAAACCTGATTTACCTTCTTGTCATTACAGCTAAAGAACAATCCCAGCTCGTCCTTTAACTCAAACACTCTTTTGACAACATTTCCACGAGATAACCATCGAACCTCCGTGTGATATAGGAGTGTTTCATGAACAGAATCTAAATCTGAGCATAGAAGCCTAAATAGTCTAGAATTGAGAGCACTTGACTTTACGAAGTTGACCATCTTTACCGCGTCATCAAGCACCTCCTTGAGCTCAGTGGGCAGTGTCTTGGCTGCTAAAGCCTGCCTGTGTATCATGCAGTGCATATGTTTGACCTTGCTGTTAATAGCTTTAACCCTTGTTTTAAATCCTGATTGACTGCCTAACATTGCAGGAGCTCCATCTGTTGTGCAACCACATAAGTTTTCCCAGTGTAGTCCCTCACCTTCAAAGAAAGAATTAACTAGCTCAAAAATATCTGCACTAGTAGTTGAAGATTCGAGAGGGTGACAAAAAAGAAAGTCTTCCTTAAAATCATCATCTTTGATGTATCTCGTGAATACCAGCAACTGAGCACAATTATTTACGTCAGTCGTTTCATCCAACTGGAGAGCAAATATCCCTAGGGGTGCTGTTTTTATATCAGAAACCACCTGGTCTTTGATATCTGTGGACATGTCAGATATACGTCGCTGAACAGTGTTATCTGACAATGGCACAGTGTCAAGCTTTTTAGCATGTTGTTCCCCCAGCATAATCCTAACTATTTCTTTGGTACATGGCATGACCAGCGTCTCCCCAGTGGAGTGAGATTTCTTCTGCTGAGCAATTTTCAGTGCAACTACATACGAAGCATGAAGAGCAGCTTTATTTGACTGATGAAAACTGCCTGAGTGATCCAGTTTTGAGCGGTTTAGCATGGTTTCTCTGCGCTTAAAGTAGTCCACATATTTTCCTTTCAGGTCTTGGTGACAACCGTGCAAATGTCGTTGGAGCAAGCTTGGTTTCATGGCTGCTGGAGACAGTACTTTGGCAAAGATGACACACTGAGGCATTTCAGTTCCATCTTTAATGATGACTGTGAATCCAAACCTTATATACTCCTCACTGTAGCGTCGTTTTTTCTTCTGAGCCTCCATGTCAGCTACACTATTGCAGTCTACACTGAAAAAAAATATAAGCATTTTATGGGGTTTTGTTATATATATTACCGCATTGCAATGTATTATCAAGAAACATCTTTAACATCATAAATTGTGCAGTGAAAAAAAAGTTCGTTACCCAATTTACTCTCGCAAAAAAAAGAATCAACATTAAATAAAAAATATGGGACCCGAATATACAAAAGTTTGCTGTAAAATGCTAATAACGACAAATAAACTATACGACTCATAATCAGACCACGGCAAACGTGAAAGTTAAACTACACTACACGGTATAAGAAAATACGAAAATTACTCCTCAAGTGGTATAACTTATCACGTATATTCAATTAATTGCATAGAAACAGACAACTGGAAAGGAAATAACTACGTGATTTTTCATGCTAACGCAAGCAAAAAAATATTATATTAGCACACGATTATATTATCACATAAGTACACAATGCCCCACATCACTCACATCCACACACACTTGACACATCACACAACTACCAAGCTCTGGCCAAACCGTACTCTGATACTCCACATCACACCCAGTCATGTCACACAGTCACACCACACATCACACTTAAGTTAAGGTGATCTTACATCGTGACTACACATCGCCGCTATAGTAAATCGTTTGCACAACACCACTTGGGTCATACGAAATGCTATGTAATGTTTTCTATTTCATCAACCATTTCCATTAAGAATAAGTCAGGGTTACTTAACAATATTATACTTGCCAACGATATGCAGTTTGCGATAATAATGTTATTGAAAAAGACACAGCATTCCGATATTAATATATCAGCAAAGAAAGTAGCCACAAAGAGACCAACCTGCCAAAAAACAGCAACACCAGTCAATCTCAATTCCACGGCTGTTGGGTGGTGACTGGTGCGTTCCCAGCAACACCTCGCGCAACTCTCTCTGTCCGGTACGCGTACAGTACAAGTCAGGCAGCCGGGCCCCTACCCAAACGACGCGTGGAGAGCGCGTACCCCCTGACAGACCCTTTACGTACCCCCTGGGGTACGCGTACCCCAGGTTGAAAACCCCTGGCTTAGAAGGTCATTGATGAATAAAAGGAAGAGAGTTGGTGATAGGACAGAGCCCTGAGGAACACCACTGTTGATAGATCTAGGAGAAGAACGATGGCCGTCTACAACAGCGGCTATAGAATGACCAGAAAGGAAGCTAGCGATGAAGGCACAGATAGAAGGATAGAAACCGTAGGAGGGCAGTTTGGAAATTAAATATTTATGCCAGACTCGATCGAAAGCCTTTGAGATGTCAAGTGCAATGGCAAAGCTTTTGCCAAAGTCCCGAAAGGAGGATGACCAGGAGTCTGAAAGGTTGGTGAGAAGATCGCCAGTGGTGCATCCCTGACGGAACCCGTACTGACGATCGGAAAGAAGGTTATGATAGGAAAGATGCCTTAAAATTTTTCTATTGAGAATTGACTCAAAAACTTTTGAAATACAGGACGTTAAAGCAATTGGACGATAGTTGGAGGGTTGGGAGTGGTCACCCTTCTTTGGGACTGGCTGAATGAGAGCAAACTTCCAGCAAGAAGGAAAGGTACAAGTTGAAAGACAAAGGTGAAAGAGTTTGCCTAGGCAGGGTGTAAGCACAGAAGCACAGTTCTTGAGAACAACAGGAGGGACCCCATCAGGCCCATATGCCTTGTTAGTACTGAGGCCAGTGATGGCAGAAAATACATCAGCTGAAGAAATTTTAATGTCAGCCATGAGGAAGTCAGAGGGGGGAAGTGATGGAGGAACAGCACCGGAATCGTCTAAGGTGGAATTGGAGGAGAAAGACTGTGCGAAGAGATCTGCTTTATCAGTAGAAGAAATAGCTACAGAACCGTCAGAGTAGAAAAAAGGAGGGAAGGATGATGAGGTAAAGTTGTTAGAAAGGTGTTTGGCAAGGTGCCAGAAGGAGCGGGAAGAATTCGAGTTGGAGAGTTGAGATCATTTAGTACGGATGAAATTATTTTTAGCAGAACGAAGAACAGACTTATTACGATTCCGGGCAGAAACGTAAAGATGATGTGATTCAGTGGTGGGTTGGCTCCGGTACCTTTTATAGGCCCTCTCCTTGTTGCAGACAGCATTAGAACAAGCGTGATTAAACCAAGGCTTTCTTGCATTAGTCAAAGGATATGAGAAAGGAATGTATGCTTCCATGCCCGAGAGAATAACCTCCGTAACGCACAAGGCACACTCAGATGGCTCCCGGCCATGGAAGCAATAATCATTCCAGGAAAAATCAAAGAAGTACTGTCTGAGGGCCTCGCAGTCCGCGGCTCCAAAATGCCACAGACGACGTTTCCCTGGAGGGTCCACAGGCCGTACCGGAGTGATAGGACAGGTTAAGGTGATAAGGTTGTGATCGGAGGAGCCCAACGGAGAGAAAAGATTAACAGAGTAAGCAGAAGGATTAGTTGTGAGGAAGAGGTCAAGTATGTTGGAGCTCTCTCCAAGGCGGTCAG
>NC_136983.1:42725256-42777756 GCF_032717465.1 Coenobita brevimanus | reverse complement strand
CGTTTTAATAATACCACCAACGTTACAATAATACCACCAACGTTTTAATAATACCACCAACGTTACAATAATACCACCAACGTTTTAATAATACCACCAACGTTACAATAATACCACCAACGTTACAATAATACCACCAACGTTACAATAATACCACCAACGTTACAATAATACCACCAACGTTACAATAATACCAGCCTAATACCATCCTACACACAGTTTCATACCTTCAGCAAAATGATCTAAACACAACCAGCCGCATTGGTTTTAGTAGCATTAAGCTCCTCTACAGCCTCTGCCGGGTGTTTGAATGGCCTGTGTGTGTGTGTGTGTGTGTGTGTGTGTGTGTGTGTGTGTGTGTGTGTGTGACAGACAGACAGACACAGAGAACGGTGATTTGTGGTGTACTGTATCTGCATGAAGTGTGTGTGTGTGTGTGTGTGTGTGTGTGTGTGTGTGTGTGTGTGTGTGTGTGACAGACGGACAGACAGACATTGACAGAGAATGGTGATTTGTGGTGTATCTGCATGGTGTGTGTGTGTGTGTGTGTGTGTGTGTGTGTGTGTGTGTGTGTGTGTGTGTGTGTGTGACAGACGGACACACAGACATTGACAGAGAATGGTGATTTGTGGTGTATCTGCATGGTGTGTGTGTGTGTGTGTGTGTGTGTGTGTGTTGAATACGGCGGTGTGTAGTGTGGTGGTGTAAGATGTGGCAGTTTGTAATTGTGTGATGTGTGATTTGGTAGTGTGTTGTGATGTGTGTGTGTGTGTGTGTGTGTGTGTGTGTGTGTGTGTGTGTGTGTGTGTGTGTGTGTGTGTGTGTGTGTGTGTGTGTTGAATACGGCGGTGTGTAGTGTGGTGGTGTAAGATGTGGCAGTTTGTAATTGTGTGATGTGTGATTTGGTAGTGTGTTGTGATGTGTGTGTGTGTGTGTGTGTGTGTGTGTGTGTGTGTGTGCGCGCGCGTCAGTTTGAAGTGTGTGTGAGGTATGGCATTATGTTATGGTGTTGGTGGTAGTAGTGTGAATTGAGCAAGTGTGAAGTGTGAGTGTTCGTTGCTTTACGGTAGCTATAACTCCTTTACTGGGGTTGTCTTTACTGTATTATTATTGCTATCATCAGGCAGCTTTATTCAGCGCCAGAGACTTTATTTTTAACTGTGTGTGTGTGTGTGTGTGTGTGTGTGTGTGTGTGTGTGTGTGATATAGCAATCAATAAAGCGGTCCAAAGATAGGGAGAAACACCTGAATGCATCATCGTAGGGAAGGGTATTATACAATGGGAAGATTCTACACACACACACACACACACACACACACACACACACACACACACACGTGCAACTTGTTTTTCAGCAAATGGGGTGAGGATGGACGCCAATTCTTCTCTCTCTCTCTCTCTCAGTTCCGTCCCACCCTAACTAGCGTTGGCCCCATCCCACACAGTAGCTCAAAAAACATGGCGTGCATTCATTTGGATTCATAGCTTGGCCTAAACCGTTTGCAGGGAGAGAGAGAGAGAGAGAGAGAGAGGGAGAGGAGGGTAGGGAAGGACGGAGAGGGAGTCTAGCTTGGAGTGAAAGTGTATGCGATTACAGAGAGAGAGAGAGAGAGAGAGAGAGAGAGGAGAATTTCTGTTTATCCCACGTACAGGCACAGCAGTTTCGGATGTGCATTGCTTCCCTGGAGAGTCACATGTTTGGCGCTGCTGCCTTAATGAAATACCTGACTTTACTTACATTATCACCTGGATCTGTAATTCTCAGGTGATGATGATGATGATGATGATGATGATGATGATGATGATGATGATGGATGAATGTTTGAGGAGTTGCCTAACATATCTGACTCTACTGTACATTATTCTATTCTCTAATATTGATGATGATGATGGCTAGGTGCCTGGGGGCTGAATAGGTAATAGCACACCTGACATTACCTGCGTTATGGCCAGGTATCCATTTTCGCCACGCCTCCTGTGACTTACTCTGAGGTAAAGTAATTCTTCTGGTGATGGGTGGAATAGAATACTAGAGCTGTCCCGAGTATGAGAGGGTTAGAGGTCTGTGGTTTGTATCGTTTTATTAATCATAGCTGTCTGTGTATGTAATGTATGTGTGTGTATGTATGTGTATGTGTGTGTTTATGTTGTATGTGTGTGTATGTATGTGTATGTGTGTGTTTATGTTGTATGTATGTATGTATATGTGTATGTATGCATGTATATATGTGTATATTTTGTATGTATGTATGTATGTATTTATGTATGTATGGTTATACAGTATTTCATCCTCGTTCTACCTTTTCTCTCGTAGGGTGGCAGTGACCTATGTTGTTACGCTGCCACGATCATCTTTATCCAATCAATCACACAATCGAACCCCCATGCTTCATTCTCACCTGAACTGTATCATATAACGCTAGATATATTGCAGCGCTAGAGTTATCCCACTCATGAAAAGGTTAATTTGTTCCCACCGTGAGAGGTCAGCGTTACTGTACCCTGTTCGCTTTAACTTGACCTAGAATTGCCATCTCTCTGTCCTGAATGCTGAGCTGTAAGAAGAGATAAACATTAGAGTATGATCCTAGTCACGAAGAAGTGCCGTGGAAGGTATATAGAGTCTTTTTTTGTGTGTGACTCCTGTTCTCACGTTAATTACGTAGAATAGTTGATTAGTCTCGACCGTGTGAGGGTTTATGATGATGGTTATAATTTTGTGTCTGAAGATAATGACGATTGTGTAATTGATTGACGTTCCTTTCATTACGGTTCGCCTCACCATTAACTTTGTTGCCACACTGATGATGATGATGATGATGATGATGATGATGATGATGATGACTGCTGCTTTACTGATGATGATGATGATTCATGATAATGATGATGACTGCTGCTTTACTGATCATGGTTTTGCTGCTTTACTGATGATTGTTATGATGATGATGATAATGATGATGACTGCTGCTTTACTGATCATGGTTTTGCTGCTTTACTGATGATTGTTATGATGATGATGATAATGATGATGACTGCTGCTTTACTAATGATAGTTTTGCTGCTTTACTGATAATGATGATGATGATGATAATGATGATGACTTTGCTTCTTTATGATGATGATGATGACAATGATGACTTTGCTTCTTTATGATGATGATGATGATGATGACTTTGCTGCTTTACAGATGATGGTTTTGCTTCTTTACTGATGATAATAATGATGATGATGATGATGATGGTGGTGGTGGTGGTTGTGGTTGCGTTCTTAGTGAGTGGTGTGTTGGTGTCCTCTGCCTAGATAGCAGTGGACTCATTACTATTCATTTCTCTACTATGTTGTGCTTTACGTGGATCAGCAAGTTGAATGAGAAGTACAGCCCCTGTCATATACATCTCCATATATACATCCATATACATCTCCATATATACATCCTTTTTCTGTGCTTCATACATCCTTTTCTACCTTTCGTGCTCAGAGGTTGGGTTCAAATCCGCTCGTGGTAGGCATTTAAGATGGGTTTGGTATTACGTTTTTATATCCTAGCATGATTTGACACCCAGTTAACTAATCCCGATACCGGGTACATATATTGCTACAGATATAGTCACAGATAATGATGGTTAACAATAATACAGCTAATAATAATAATAATAATAATAATAATAGTAATAATAATTATAATAAGTATGCATGGGGTAATAAAAGAAATACAAGGTAGGGCAGTGGATGTTGGAGTGGCCCTGGTGAGAGAGGGTAGTGTTTGGAAACTCCCTGTACTGTTGTTTGCAGATGATACTGTGTTGTTGAGTGAAGACGAAGGGGAGTTGCAAGGCTTGGTGGATGAGTTTGGGAGAGTGTGTAAGAAACGGAATCTAAAGGTGAATGTAGGAAAGAGTAAGCTGATGGTCTTTGAGAGAGGTGAAGTCAGTGAATGTACAGTGAGGTTGGATGGTGAGGAATTGGAAAATGTGAGTACGTTTAAGTACTTGGGTAGTGTGATGAGTAAGGATGGAGGTTTGGAGGGTGAAGTGCTTGAAAGGGTACAGCAGGGAAGAAAGGTTGCTGGTTCTTTGAAAGCAGTGATAAGAAACAGGGAAGTGAGCATGGAAGTGAAAAAGTTACTACATGACAGTATTGTGATACCAACTCTAACGTACGGAAGTGAAGCTTGGACATTGTTGGAAGGACACAAGTCAAGAGTGAGAGCAGTGGAAATGAGTTATTTAAGAGGAGCCTGTGGAGTCACATGGAGAGACAGGCTGACGAATGAGGATATAAAGGAGCATTGTGGTGTGGATGTGGATGTGATAGGAAGCGTTATGAGGAACACACTGAGGTGGTTTGGCCATGTGGAGAGAATGGAGGGTGAAAGACTGACGAAGAGAGTGTATGTGAGTGAGGTGGAGGGGGGGAGAGGGAGGGGGAGGCCGAGGATGAGATAGAGGGATGGAGAGGTACTGTATATGAGAGAGGGGTGTGAGTTGCCAGCGGGGCAGTGAAATGGCGGGGGACAGGGCGACGTGGAGGCGGTTTGTTTGTGGCCACCCCGTATGGGATTAAGGCGTCTGGCAATAGATAGATTATAATAATAATAATAATAATAATAATACAGGTAGTAATAGTTACAGCTGCACTTACAGTTAAACACAAAGATATACAAATACTATACTCTTTTTACTCCAACCTGGCCCAGATTTTAGTCCTTTTTCTGCTTATTTCACGTAGCTAAGTGGCAGGAGTGATTGCTACGGCTGTGTTTCCATCCCATAGCACTTCATCCTGACTGGCATCTTATTCTGGTGTTAATCTATTGTTACAGCTCAGCATTCAAGAAGGAAAGAAGGCACTTGCAGGTCAAATTAGAGTAATAAGAGTATATTAGATTTACAGATAGTTACACACAAATGAGATTACCCAGACAGACGCAAATGTACCCCCGCGTGACCCCAATGTGTTGTGTAATGTGTGTTGGGGTACGATGGTAAACTACGTAAAGTGAATCCACGTGTGCGCAAGTTTATTATTATTATTATTATTATTTCAGGATGCGTATATTAACTCCCAGACTCCCATTACTCACTCTCAGCTGAGTAAAATCGTCTGGCTTAAACTGGAATTGAATATAGACTTGTTCCCACCACGAGAGGGTTAATTTTTAAGATCGAGTGTTTTGTCGATCTTATCTCGATGTCGATTTGAGGTAGTGATGATGGCGATAGTGGTGATGGTGATGATGATGATGATGATGGTGGTGGTGTAGGTGGTGATGATGGAGATAGTGGTGCGATGGTGGTGATGGTGCATGTGGAGGTGATGATGGTGGTGATAGTGATGATGATGGTGGTTATAGTGGTGATGATGGTGGTTATAGTGGTTGTGATGGTGGTGATGGTGATGATGATGGTGGTGATAGTGGAGATGATGGTGGTTATAGTGGTGATGATGGTGATGATGGAGGTGGTGATAGTGATGGCATTGTTATTACCTTCGCAGTCCGCACGTGTAGAGCGAGGGTGTCATGCGTTTGAGTCGGCTCGTCTGTCTGTCTGTCCTCCTGTCTCTCTGTCCGTTTGCAAGTTTGTGGAAATACTGTTGGACGGAGTGACACAAAAGTTGCAATATCGATTAAATACCATCCTAGAAACAAGTGATTAAATTTTGGTGGGAAAGGGACAGGTTACAGGGAAATTAAACCAAGAGACTTTTGTTACGATGTGGATCAAACTTGGTGGAAGAGTTGAGGGTCAGAAAGACATGAAATAATTAAAACTCCAGAACGATCGGTGAATGCCTCTTGTTGTTGTTGTTGTTGTTGCAGGTGGTGGTGGTGGTGGTGGTGATGACAGTGGGTGTGATGGGGGTAGCGTTGATGGTGATAGTGGTGGTAGTGGTGGTGGATTGGGGGTAGTGGTGTGGACAGTGTTGTTATTAATATTGATGGTAGTGGTGGTGGGTGTAATGATGATGATGATGATGACGATGGTGGTGGTTTTGGTGATGATGGTGGTGTTGATGGTAGTGGTGATGATGGTTGTGATGGTGGTTGTGATAGTGGTGAACTGATGATGGTGTCAGTGGCAGTGGTGATAATATTGATGATGATGCTGGTGATAGTGATTATGACGGCAGCAGTAGTTGTGATGATAGTGATGTGGATGATACTGGTAGTGATGGTGGTTGTGGGAATGGGGATAAAGGTATTTGTGGAACTTTTGTTGTTAGTGATGTCATTGTTGGTGAGGGATGTGGTGATGATGATGTTAGCAGTGGTAGTAGTAATGGTTTGTGATTGGTGATGTTGGTGTTGGTAGAGGTGGTACTGCCAGTGTAGTGTTGGAAGTGGAGATAAAAGGTTTTGGTAGTGGTGGTGGTGGTGGTGGTGGCAGTGTTGGTACTGTTGGTGTGTGTGTGTGTGTGTGTGTGTGTGTGTGTGTGTGTGTGTGTGTGTGTGTGTTTAATGCTAGGAGATGGTGGTAGTGGTGATGGTGGTAGTTATGACGATGGTAAGTGTAAAGGAGGTTTTGTAGTGGTAGTTGTGGTTGATGCTGGTGGTACTGGTGTCATGGGGGTTGTTGGTGATGGTAGTTGTGGTGTGAGGTTTATAAATAGGCATCCTCATTAGGGTAATTTACATGATGCAACACAGACTGACTAATTAAACAGGAGAAAGAGCGCCATCCTCACTGGTCAGCCAAATGGGACAGGAAAGAAAAAAGGAGGGAAAGGGAAGGGGAAGGGGTAGGGGAAGGAGAAGGGGAAAGGGAAGGAGAAGGGGAAGGAGAAGGGGTAGGGGAAGGAGAAGGGGAAGGAGAAGGGGTAGGGGAAGGACAAGGGGAAGGGGAAGGAGAAGGGGTAGGGGAAGGAGAAGGGGTAGGGGAAGGAGAAGGGGAAGGGGAAGGAAAGCAGTTCTTGATGACATTGTTAATCCTACACTTAAACAAAGGAAGGAATGAAAAGAAGTTCATGATGTCAATGGTATTCGTGTTATTTAGCAAAGGAAGGAAAGATTGAAGGAAGGAAGAAAAACAGCCCATGATGACACTGTTACTCGCTTAGCCTCGCGAAGAAGTCAGGAAAAAAGTTCTTGATGAGATTGATGTAGTATATCGAAGGGAAGGAAGGAAGGAAGCCAGTTCATGATGTCAGTTATTCTTGTAGTCCCCGAAAAGAAGGAAGGAGGGAGGGAGGGAGGGAAGGAAGGAAGAAAGGGGGTTGTGTGTGTCATTGTCTCTTGTGTAGTCTAGCATAGAAAGGATGGATGAAAGGAATGTAGTTTATCATGACACTGTTAGTCGTATAGTCTGGCAAAGCTGAGAAGTGTTACCGGCACGACACTGAACAATAGGCCTTTTGTTCGGCGTGAAATCCTGAACTACGACTCGCTCCAGACAGTGCTAAGGGTGAGGAAACTTACACACACACACACACACACACACACACACACACACACACACACACACACACACACACACACACACACACACACACACACACACACACACACACACACACACACACACACACACACACACACACTCACACACACACCTCACCCGGCCAATAAATACGTCAGTCACCAAGTGCTGACAGGCCTACATTATAATACTCCGCTGGGGAATACGGGGAGAGATGAGAGGGGGGTGTAGGAGGGGAGGCATAAGGAGGGGGGAGGTAGGAGGGAAGGGAGACTGGGGGGGGTAGGAGGGTAGGCAGAGGGAGAGTGGAGGGGGATGATGGTGTAAAAATATCCTAGGCAGTAACTCAGAGTGGTCGGGATATTGACAGGGGGAACGGTAATATTTCACTGACCGTCCGCCGCCTCTCCCTCTTCAGAAAAAATTGCCTGGATAGAAAAAAAAAAAGGCTTGAAGCTTGAACTAGAAAAATTACTCGAAAAAACGAAAAAAAAAACATAAAAATCCTGAGAACTAGAGTAAAACAAGCAGCGGTGCCAAGGCACAGCAAACCCGTCCCATTTTAATGCCGACGTATAAACACAACAGGATATCTAGGCAAAGATGTCACATATCAAACTTGGAGGAAGTCGGGTGAAAATTGACGATGCTATGCCCATTTGAAATTTAAGGTCCGACCCACCTGACACTGACCCCCCTACCGGTAACTGGGGTGGACCCCCCTGGTGTAATGGGGCATGTAATAGGATGCAGATTTGAAAGAACATTATTTTGGGTCTGCAGCCTGGGCCTTGGCCCAGATTGGTCCAACATTTAATCAGGTGATCAGAAGGTCATAGCCCATCATCCCTGTAATTTTGGTTAAAATCGCACCAGTAGTTTTCACGTAAAGTTGTTAACAGTTAGACAGACAAATAAACAAACAGACAAATCCAGTGAAAACAATACCCGTCCCCGAGCCCCTCCGGGGCGGGGACGGTTAAAAAATTACACCTGGGCGTAAATGAAAGGGTAGATGCAAGGTAGGTGAGTAGGTACATCAGGACGGTTGAGTGACTGACAGTGGGAGCGAAAACACACACACACACACACACACACACACACACACACACACACACACACACACACACACACACACACACACACACACACACACACACACACACACACACACACACACACACACACACACACACTAAAATATCTGTCTATCTACCTACAGCCGGACACCATAATCCCTTAAGGGGTGGCCGTTTGTCTTTGAGTTAATTGTTTTACGGGAAGGAGCACTAACCCTCCGCCAACCCACTTATTGACACTTAGGTATCACGTATGGGTTGATTATATGGTTACCACCCAGCGTTGTAAAGGGTTTTCTGGCTTACAGGAAACCATTAGGCATGTCACTCAATGTAAAGCCACCTGAAAAGGAAAGAAGAGTACTAAAAAGTGACAGGAAAGATGGGACAAGTAGGAAGAGAGGAGGGGAGGCACAGAAAAAGAATGACGAATGGACGTGCAAACATTTCTGATGCTTCCAAACTAATACTGTCTATCTCTCTATTGCCAGACGCCTTAATCCCATACGGAGTGGTCACAAACAAATCGCCTCCACGTCACCCTGTCCCCCGCCATTTCACTGCCTTGCTCCCAACTCACACCCCCCTCTCTCACACACCTCTCCACTCCATCCCTCCATCTCATCATAATATACAAATAAAAATACACAAATCAGAAAAAAAAAGATAAATAAATATGCACATCTAAAAATCATGGCAATCAAATGCGGCCGAATAAAAACGCATCATCTGTAAAATCCATTTGGAAAAAAGTTTGGATAATGAATGATGGGTGTATTGTGCAACGTGGGATGGATGAATGGAAATCAGTGTACCGATAACAATTGATATTTTGCCTAACACTGATAACGCCACAGTGTAGGTTGGATAGTGTGTAATCAGTGTGGTGTATAGCGTGAAGTGTGTGTCGTATTATTGATGTTATATTGTTAATGTAATCCGTATTGCGTTCAGTGTATATCCTATTATCGTAGTTATATTCTCATTGTAATCAGTATTACGTTCAGTGTAAATCGTATTATCGTTGTCGTACTCACAGTGTACTCGTAATCAGTACCAGTATTGCGTTCAGTATATATCGTATTATCGTAGTCATATTCTCAGTGTAATCAGTATTGCGTTCAGTGTAAATCGTATTATCGTTGTCGTACTCTCAGTGTAATTAGTATAACATTCAGTATATATTGTATTGTTGTTGTATTCTCAGTGTAATCAGTATAAGATTCAGTAGGCTATATATCGTACTATCGTCATCATTATCATATTGGTGTCATTATACGAAAATGGTATGTCACTAATTAGATGACGTTGCATTTGGCTACCTTAAGAGAATGATAAGTGCAAGAGGATATTAACCAGCCATATCCAAAAATAAATCGCTAAAGTACAGGTGCTAGGGAGTCTCCTTACCTGACGAAAATACTATCCTTTTCATATTATTTCTTTTTCTTTACTTTATCATTTTCTTTACCGTTTTCTTTATTTTATCATTTTCTTTATATTTTTATGCCAGTTTAATAATGATATAATCTGAATCAATCACATACTAAAGGATATTGAGGTGTGTAGTGCAGAATAAATCGCTTAGGAAGAAGAGTTAAGAAATCTATCAGGCCAGTTATGCTCGTACTCTCATCGGTTAAGGAAGCTCCCTCACACCTTTTCCTTACCGATTTATTTTCGTATATAGCCCATTATGAATTCCTTATATATTATTTTTCACTTCTGCATTGGTGTTAAAAAGACTCAGATAACATACGAGGGGTCAGCAAAGTGTAGAATGGGAAATGAATCGCTAAGGAAAAGGTGTTAGGTAGCTTCTTAACTAAATACAGACATTGGAATACGACCTTTAAGACATGGACCCGTATTGTCGCCGGGTTTCCCTCACACCTCTTCCTTAGCGATTTATTTCTGGATACGGCAGGCAAATATCAGTTTGTATGTTATTTATACCGAATATGGCGATTTTAAAAGGATTTCTATAACACAGAACAGGATAGTAAATTGTAAGAAGCAAAATAAATCGCTTAGGAAGGGGTGTTAGGGAGATTCTTTAACTGACGGGAATACTGGCCTTTGACGACATACGTGAGGCTGTGGCTGAATCGGTAGAGAGGTGGCCTGCAGTCTTAATGGACCCAGGTTCGAATCCCCGCTGGGGCAGGGAACAGTTTAAGGATTTGAATTTCATTGCAGCAGACTTTACTGATCTACCAGAAGACCCGCCGACGTGTCGTAAAAATACCCCCGCTAATACCAATACACCAGTCCTGTATGAGACAGCCCTAGCATGTATTCAGTATGGACGGTGGGTGTTAGCGTTGAAGTGGTGACATGTGGGGGTGTATGGTATGTGGAAGGACTACTGGGCCTTGGGAACAGGTTGTGAAATCTATGCTCACAGTCGGACACACACACACACACACACACACACACACACACACACACAAATAAAATATAAAAAAATAAAAAAATAAATCGCCAAGGAAGAGGTGTTGGGGAGTTTCCTAAATTGTCGAGAAGCTGAACCATAGAATACGACTCTTCAATCTTGGACCCGTATTCTCGTCGGTTAAGGAAGTTCCCTAACACCTCCTCTTAAGTGATTTATTTCGATGATTTGTCTCGCCACAGGGAAGCCTTACGAGGTCTGTGGTGAAAGTCTCCAGCGTACTTACGATAAATTTCCCTGTCGTAACTTAAGATGGATTTTCCGGGAAGAAGTAAACACGGAAAGCTTTTACACTTTTTGCCTTATTCTTCCAAGACAAAATTGATGCAGACTAAGATTATTGTCCTGTAGTAAGTAAGATTTATTTATTTATTTATTTATCAGCCTGACATTATACGATTCTACTCTGTCCTTGTCTGTCCTGCATAAAGAAAGCACAGTTACGAAGGAAAAACGATGGTAAATAAGATTCGAGAACACCACGTAAGTCACACCTGCATTACTTGGCCTTCTGTCTGTCTATCTATCTATTGCCAGACGCCTTAATCCCGTAAGGGGTGGCCATAAACAAAGCGCCTCCATGTCGCCCTGTCCCCCGTCATTTCATTGCCCTGCTCCCACTTCACACCATCCCTCTCTCATATGTTTTGCTTATTGGACTTCTTCAAGACGTTATTAGTCGGCTGGGGTAATTGTCTTGAGGTGAGAGGATTAACAGGTAAAATTAATTCAGGTAACCCAGCCTACAGGTAATCGAGAGGGGTAATGTGGTACTTAACGAGCGGGTGACCTAATTACGCGCCATTAAACGCTCATTTGGCTTTTGCGTTTTATTGCCCTACGATTGTGTTGGATTTACCTGGCTTATTAACAAGTGGGAAGGGTTAATTACCAGTAGTTATATAAAGCTGTCTAATTGTGGCAGCCCGGAGATGGAGTAAGAGGAAGAGACAGGCAGGGAGAGTCGTGTTTTTGATGATATAGGTGACTTTGAGGTGGTTTGGGCATGAGCAGAGGGTGGAAAATGAGACTGACTAGGAGAGTGTGTGAGAGTGAGTTAGAGGGGGTGAGAGGGAGGAGGTGACCAAGGATGCGGTGGAGGTATGGAGTGGAGAGACAGGAGAGGGAAGTGTGAGTTGGAGGAAGGGCAGACAAATGGCAAAGGACAGGGCGACGTGGAGAATGTTTTTGGCCACCCCTGATGGGATTAAGGCGTCTGACAGTACATAGATTGATAGAAAGATAGATGGATGGACAGATAGATGGATAGACAGACTTTCTCCTGTTGTTGTGATTCTGACAGTACGTAGATTGATAGAAAGATAGATGGACAGATGGATGGATAGACAAAGACTTTTTCCTGTTGTTGTGACCCCAGGCTCATACGGACGTGCACCCTGTGGACTGCAGGCTTAGGCTGTCCTTTCCTGCAGTTCTCGATCCTTCTCTCACGGGAATAGGGAGAGAGATGAGGGATGAGTGGATAGCGGGGCAGTGAATCCGCCCACCTATACCCGCGCCACCGAGTGAAGGCGCCCCTTTCCACCCTTTCCTTTCCTTAGAGATAAATTTTTGCCTAACACCGTACATCTTAACCCACAACACCCGGAGATATTTTTCTTTCCATATATTCTTGCCAACACCTGACGATTTTATTTAACTATGGATGGACTTCAGAAAGGAGGGATTATATGAAGCCTAAACCACTTCTAGATGAGACACATTTCCTAAGTTGATTGTGACTGACAGCAGTAAGAGTAAGCTGTATAGAATGTCGTTGCCTCATATGTTGGTTAAACTATACTCATTTTACCCTGACTTGGTTCACAGTTCATCCCATTGCGGCAAATTTCACATCCTTTGATAGAACAAGACAATACTACAGCTGTGCGTCCTTTCCATAGCACTGCTTCGTGACTAGCATCGTATTTTAGTATCATTCCACTGTTATAGCTGAGCATTGATGATGGATATAAGTCAGTTTTGGGTCAAGTTAGAGTAAAACGGGTATTGTGAAGGTGTAAGAGGTAAGATAATATTTTTGGGAACACGCGTCACATAATCAATTCCAAAAAGGTGCAGCCCAAAGAGAGAAGAGTGTTAGATTCTCGTGGGCTTAGGACGCTCCCGGGTTCCTCCTCCTTGCCGGATTATCACACCCGCGCTGGTGAAACGAGAGCGGGTGTTATGTTTTGTTCGACGTGTGTGTGTGTGTGTGTGTGTGTGTGTGTGTGTGTGTGTGTGTGTGTGTGTGTGTGTGTGTGTGTGTGTGTGTGTGTGTGTGTGTGTGTGTGTGTGTGTGTGTGTGTGTGTGTGGGCGCGTCCACACGTGAATACACACATGTTTCAGTGCAGCTTCGAACTTACTATCAGCAGAGGTAATGGGATAAGAGTGTCCATACGAGGCAACTGAGACTTCATTATATTACTGTCAACGTGATCTGGACGCTGCTGTTACGAGAATATTTGCAACTTCTTCGTTATTGTGTTGTTTACGTGTTGCCAGCACCTGTACCTTCACACGTGCGGAGGCGTCCTTTGTGTGTGTGTGTGTGTGTGTGTGTGTGTGTGTGTGTGTGTGTGTGTGTGTGTGTGTGTGTGTGTGTGTGTGTGTGTGTTCTGTGTCTGGATGTGTTTTTGCCTGTGTCTGTGTCTGTCTGTGAACCAGATTTTTGAATTCGAATAAAATGATGAGGAGGATGCCAGACATAGACAAAAGTTAAAGATCATTTTTGAGCAATGCATTTTACCCTTATTCGCTTTTTCTAGATTATTTTGGTGTGTTTGTGTGTGTGTGTGTGTGTGTGTGTGTGTGTGTTTGAGAGAGAGGGGGGGGTTGTTACATAATGACAAAGTTACATAGATACACAGACCACACAGATTTTTGGGCCCCTACGCAGTGAACCAATCTTAACGCTAACAATTAAACTTAGTCATAGAAACAGAAGAGGATCGCACAGCATAAGGCACTCTCCCCCACCCTCCAAACCCTCCGACATGTGCCGTACAGGAAAAGTAAATTAGAAGTAACACCTTGCAGGGTTGAAAAGCATGAGGGAATTTCAGAGGATTGACAGAAAGTAGTACCAAACTGGAAATGGAAAGTAAAGCTTGGAGCCACGTCTTGAAATTAAGATCAAGCTATACACTGTCTTTTGTCTTTCCTCTTTATTTTTACATTGTCATTTTTCTTTCCTCTTTCTTTTTAAAATAGGTATTGAGCATGATATTCTTAACACCCTCTAGTTTGACTGTATCAGATGACAAACCGAGGGAAGAACAGGAAGGTTTTTGAAAGGGAAGAGACAGCAGTGACCAAATGTTTATACTGAGACACACAACACTAATTATGGCGTCCGTAGATTTAGAGAGCTTTTGATGGCAGACATAGAGAAAAACTTTGCAAAACATCAGATTACTAAGAATTACGTTTGGTCAGTTCGGATAATACATTAAGATAGTAAATGTTGCGTGAATGTAGATAGCCAATTGTCTCCTGAGATCCTTGTGTAGAGTGGCGTGTTACAGGGAAGCATTCTATCTCCACTTTTATTTACCGTATATATAGACTACGTAATCTTGAAGTAACTGGAGATTAGCGTGAAGGTATCGGATGGACTGATGGAAAACACATTATCGATCTGGACTAAGCAGATCATGTGGTCTTGAGTAAAATTATAGATCTTCAAGCCATAGTGAGAAGGCTGGAAGAGATAGGAAAAGGAGTTGGCCTGAAAATAAATGAAAGAAAAAAAGTTATTACGAAAGCATACCAGGTACACGGTGGTCACATACAGGTGGAAGGTCACATACAGGTGGAAGGTCACATACAGGTGGAAGGTCACATACAGGTGGAAGGTCACATACAGGTGGAAGGTCACATACAGGTGGAAGGACATATACAGGAGGAAGGTCACATACAGGTGGAAGGTCACATACAGGTGGAAGGTCACATACAGGTGGAAGGACGCATACAGGAGGAAGGTCACATAGAGGTGGAAGGACACATAGAGGTGGAAGAACACATGTCATAAAAAGGACTTTGTAACTTCTTTGTAGTGATGTTTTATATATATTAGACTTGTGGACGAGCGGTTGTTATACTTGAGTAGTTTTGTAAGTAGAAAATCTTGGTTCCCTTTTGTCATTCAATGACAGGAGAGGTAAAGAATAGTATGGGACTTTTTATTTGTCTTGGAATATTAACAAAGTCTTTCACACACGAGTGAAGTATAAGTAGAGTCCCGCTAGCTACCTCCCTGTCTCGCTCTCTCTCTCTCTCTTCCAAGTTGCTAAGCCTTTCTCCCTACTCCCTGCCGATTCTATGGCCTCTCTCCTTCCGCCCCTGTTGCTAAATTCTGGTGTAGCAGGGGTCGTGTCACGTGTGTTACACTGTGGTTGGAAAGTTCTAGAAGCCTGTGTGTGAGTACGTGTGTATGTGTGTGTATGGTCACGAGGCGCTGTCGTGTGCCTATAAAGCATTCCTTGAGTTAAGAGTGTGTAAGCATGTTTAGCATTGCTCGATTCTTGCAGACACAGTACCTTCTCATCATCTGACTTCCTGCTTCTGTCTGTCTCTCTATCTATCTATTTATCTATTATGATTTGTAATTATAATATGGACTCATAACACACATACAGGAGGAAGGTCACATACAGGTGGAAGGTCATATACAGTGGAAGGTCATATACAGGAGGAAGGTCACATACAGGTGCAAGGTCACATAGAGGTGGAAGGTCACATAGAGGTAGAAGGACACATACAGGAGGAAAGTCACATACAGGTGGAAGGACACATACAGGAGGGGAGTCACATACAGGTGGAAGGTGACATACAGGTGGAAGGTCACATACAGGTGCAAGGTCAGACAGTGGAAAATTGTGTCTGACGTTAAATACCTGGGTTCATCGTAGGAAGTTACCGGTGTGTATTACTTGAAAAACGAATTTAACGAGAGGTTAAAAAAGGGACATCAACTCATGGATATTTTGAGCAATATGGAAATCTCAAAGACTCACACTGCATACCTAGATAAAAGAGTATGTGTCATTGGTGAGAAAGGCACTGATGTATAATTGTGAATCTTGGCATGTCAACGAAACCATATCCAAATTGTCGAGCGTTTGAAAATAAGGCATTACGAAGAACTCTGGGAATAAAGTGGCAGGAGAAAATAAGGAACGAAAGAGTAAGAGAAATAACGAAAGTCCAGTGCAAGGATGAGTGGTTAATGATGAACTTGTGGAGATGGATAGGCATGTAATGAAAATGGAAGAAGGAAGAGTTGCAGGAGAGACTATTCTTAGGGTACAAGGAGAAGAGCCAGACCAAGACGTAATTGGACCAGAACTATGTCGAAGGAGGCCAGTATGAGCTGGGAAAACACTTGGGAGAGAGCACAGGACAGGAATGGTTGGTGTGGATTTGTGGAGGTGCTTCGCGTGGCACGGCATTGCAGGCGGAAAAAGATAACATTCGACAAGTACAGTACAAGCACATATGCACGCTCATGTTTATATCTAGAAGTCCTGGGTTCGATCCCCCAGCTAAAGCATTAAAAACTTCCTCATATGTACGCATGTGTAATGTGTGTTTCTCAACCGTATGTGTACCCATGTATGTATACGTATGCAGAAATCTGTGCTTAAATACCATGTAAACAATTGCTATACAAACACACACATAACGTCTCTAAATACATGAGTCTGTATGTTAAGGTAAAATTTTAATACGGCTGGGAAAATGTTTTGGGATAATTGATTTAGGTATCTCATTAGGGTCAAATGTCCAAACCTAGCAGATCAGGTCAGGTCGGGTCAGGACAGGTCAGGCTAGGTCATAACAGGGGTCAGGGAATACCGCTTTGGCCTTACTCGTCCTTGCGCCTGCTTTTCTTGGGTTTACGTCACGGCTGTGGCTGTCAGGTGACGATCACATTCTTTTTAATGATATTACCATCCACCATATATTTTACTCCGTCTGTTCCACTCCTCGACAATGTTGTTGATGAAGAAATACTTATTATTATCGAGGCTACCTCTTTGGCCTTTGAGTCTGGAGTTATTCCCACGTATTGGCATGTCTGGGGTCATGGTGTAAAAATCTTTTATATATGTTATTGAATTCGTTAAGAATATTAAAGCATTCCATTAACCTCCCTCTTAATCAGCGCTTATTCAAGGAAAACAGGTCCTGGTGGGCCAGTCCGCGAATTGCAAGTTCCCGAGGTGCACAGTGGTGGCTGGCACTGAATGACACTGCATGCTTATAGACGGTAACGAGTACTGCAAGTGTGCTTCGTACATGCATGATCTATATCCACAAGGTCAGGGGTCAAAGGTCATCAAGTGCAGAAAAAATGACAAGCGCTAAAATTACGACCTTGCTCGCGCGAAATGGTAAGGCTTCGAAAATTATCAAGCCAGGGCCATGATTCTTGGGTGGAATGTTGCACTGGAGTACCTTCATGCAGAAAAAAATTTTAGTGTGGAAGCTCACTTCCGGTCGCTGGCAGCGCCACCTATAATTTGAACCTCGGGTGGGACAAAGCTTGGTCCGTTCAGAGCTGGCCATCATCGCCATCCGGCTTGTAATAATAATAATAATAATAATAATAATTCGTCGAAGGAAAATGGGTTAATGGCCGTCATGTAATCTATAGGCATAAAATTGAACCTAATTCCTGTGTCGAGCTACACAAAGCGGTAAGCCTGTGTATGTGGTGTATGTCTCGGGATGGCTCTTGGTCCCTCCTAACTAACGATCGCCAGGTAACCAAGCGGACTCCATGTTTCGGGTCAATTTGTCAGGCCCTACACACACACACACACACACACATACACACACACACACACACACACACACACACACACACACACACACACACACACACACACACACACACACACACACACACACACACACACACACACACACACACCACTCTCCCATTTCCTACCTTATCCCTCCTCCTTACCTTCCTCCTCGTTTCCTCTTTCCCCTCCCCTGTCCCTCCCTTCCCCTCAGATTAGACTTCCTCTTTGGTCTTTAAGCCATCAGTTCTAATCTCTCCTCCCCTCGCTTCCCTTCCCATCCATCCATATCCCCCTTCCACCCTTCTCCCTCTCCTCTCCATTCCCCTCCCCAGAAACATCAACTTCCTAACTTAACCTACTGTAATACCAGTAGAGTGTGGTTTGTGGGCGCGTGACGAGCGAGCGAGCGCCATGTTAATACAATTTCCCTGTGATATAAAATTATAGGCGTAACCTCCGATATTTAATTTGCAAGAGATGAGGCCAAAAAACAGTGTTACGACGGAAAATCTTTTTATTTCATTTCGTAACTGAGGCGTTCACCGATCAGAGCCGAACACTGCCTTGGAAACCCGAGATTGCAAGGGGTTCCTACTCTGTTATGGGTGAGATTTTAGTTGCTAACAAAATGTATTGACTGAATGTAGCAAATGTAGGAAGAATGTCAACAGTGCCCAGCGTGAGGGTCGGGTAGCGCCAGGCTGCTTATCTCCGAACTTAGGGTAAACATCGCTCGCTTGCTTCGCTCGCTCGCTCGTAATAATCTATCCTAACCTGACCAGTCCTAACCTTAACCTAACCTAATTTAACCAAAGCAAAACAAACCTAACCCAACCTAACCTAACCTAACCTAACCAAAACTAAATAAACCTAACCTAACCTAAGTAACCTAAACTAGACTTACCTAACCCTAACCTAATCTAACCTGTTCTATCCTACCTTAGTTTAACCTTTGACGGCCTGTTTCAGCTCATACTAACATAATAATCCAATCTAACCCTTCCGAATCTAACTTAACCTAGTATGACCTCACTGAGTTTAGCCTAACCTAACCTAACCTAACTTATATATATTTAATACCACAATCTAACTTAAGCCTCGCAGTTTAAGCATGTATTTAGTATGGACGGTGGGTCTCAGCGTCGAAGTGGTGATGTGTGAAGGAACGTGGCAGGTAGGACAATTGCTCCTCCTCAGGGAACGGGGTTTTAAGTTCATGTACAGAGTCGCACACACTAAAGAATAATACAACATAGATAGAAAAGTGACAGTATAGATAGACAGCCAGAAACATAGGTAGTTGAATAAATAAATAAAAAAAAGTCTCAGATAGACATAGACTACGTTGATAGATACACACAGGCAAGCAGATAGATAAATTGCGAGATGGATGAGGACAGATAGACACACAGATAAATAAGTAGGTAGATGAAGATAAATAATGACCTGTACATACGAAAAACAGTATCGTGGCTCATGTGATCGTTGGCTTCACAGGGTGTATTGTTACTGTTATCGTTTTTTTTTCCTCAGGCAAATAGTTCTGAATGAAAGTTTATTTTGCCTTCATTTATTGGCGCCTTCATCCCGTAAGGGTTGGCCAGAAGCAAATCGCCTCCATGTCGCCCTGTCCCCTGCCATTTCGCTGCCCGCCCCCTCAGCTCACACACCCCTTTATCGTATGCTTCTTCACTCCATCCCTCCTTCTCCTCTTCGGTCTTCCCCTCCCTCTTCCCCCCTCCACCTCACTTGTTCACTCTCCTCGTCAGTCTCTCACTCTCCATCCTATCCTCATGGCCATGTTATATAAATCGCATGTTTTACGAAGTGTAGTAACATACAGTCACATACATGACAGGCGGGAAAGTATACATATATTTGTAGAAGTGTGAGAGGGAGCATAGGGGAAGAAAGGGAGAAGAGAGAGGGAAGAGGAAGAAAAGAAGAGGGAAGAGAGAGGGAAGAGGAAGAAAAGAAGAGGGAAGAGAGAGGGAAGAGGAAGAAAAGAAGAGGGGAGAGAGAGGGAAGAGGAAGAAAAGAAGAGGGGAGAGAGAGGGAAGAGGAAGAAAAGAAGAGGGAAGAGGAAGAAAAGAAGAGGGAAGAGAGAGGGAAGAGGAAGAAAAGAAGAGGGAAGAGAGAGGGAAGAGGAAGAAAAGAAGAGGGAAGAGAGAGGGAAGAGGAAGAAAACAAGAGGGAAGAGAGAGGGAAGTGAGAGGGAAGAAGAAGAAAGGAAGAGGGAAGAGAGAGGGAAGAGGAAGAATGGAAGAAGAGAGAGGGAAGAGGAAGAAAGGAAGAAGGGAGAGGGAAGAGGAAGAAAGGAAGGAGAAAGGGAGAGGGAAGAGGAAGAAAGGAAGGAAGAAGAAAGAGGGAAGAGGAAGAAAGGAAAGAAGAGAGAGGGAAGTGGAAGAAGGGAAGGATGAAGAGAGAGGGAAGAAGAAGAAAGGAAGAAGAGAGAGGGAAGTGGAAGAAAGGAAGGGAGATGGAAGAGGAAGAAAGGAAGGAGGAAGGGAGAGAGAAGAGGAAGAAAGGAAGGGAGAGGGAAGAGGAAGAAAGGAAGGAGGAAGGGAGAGAAGAGGAAGAAAGGAAGGGAGAGGGAAGAGGAAGAAAGGAAGGAGGAAGGGAGAGAGAAGAGGAAGAAAGGAAGGGAGAGGGAAGAGGAAGAAAGGAAGGAGGAAGGGTGAGAGAAGAGGAAGAAAGGAAGGGAGAGGGAAGAGGAAGAAAGGAAGGAGGAAGGGAGAGGGAAGAGGAAGAAAGGAAGGGAGAGGGAAGAGGAAGAAAGGAAGGAGGAAGGGAGAGAGAAGAGGAAGAAAGGAAGGGAGAGGGAAGAGGAAGAAAGGAAGGGAGAGGGAAGAGGAAGAAAGGAAGGGAGAGGGAAGAGGAAGAAAGGAAGGAGGAAGGGAGAGGGAAGAGGAAGAAAGGAAGGGAGAGGGAAGAGGAAGAAAGGAAGGGAGAGGGAAGAGGAAGAAAGGAAGGGAGAAGAGAGAGGGAAGAGGAAGAAAGGAAGGGAGAAGAGAGAGGGAAGAGGAAGAAAGGAAGGGAGAGGGAAGAGGAAGAAAGGAAGGGAGAAGGGAGAGGGAAGAGGAAGAAAGGAAGGGAGAAGAGAGAGGGAAGAGGAAGAAAGGAAGGGAGAAGAGAGAGGGAAGAGGAAGAAAGGAAGGGAGAGGGAAGAGGAAGAAAGGAAGGGAGAAGAGAGAGGGAAGAGGAAGAAAGGAAAGGAGAAGAGAGAGGGAAGAGGAAGAAAGGAAGGGAGAAGAGAGAGAGAAGAGGAAGAAAGGAAGGGAGAAGGAAGAGGGAAGAGGAAGAAAGGAAGAAGAGAGAGGGAAGAGGAAGAAAGGAAGGGAGAAGAGAGAGAGAGAGAGGAGGAAGAAAGGAAGGGAGAAGAGAGAGGGAAGAGGGAGAGAGATCTGGAAGAGGTGAGAGAGAGAGGGAGGAAGAAAGAGGGAGAGGAGAGAGTGACATACAGACAAACAAAGAGGTTGATTGAATGGCGAGGTTATGTACGGGAACTTAGAATGTTAGACAGATAGATAGAAAAGTGTTAGATAGCTTGACGCGGCTACATGAGAAGAAATGCAGTTCAGTAAAGAGTTAAGATATTATGAGAGAGAGAGAGAGAGAGAGGCAGATAGATAGACGAAGATAGATAGCCTAGATTGGCCTGGCTGAGGTGATAGTGTTTTCTCTGCAGCTTCATATCCTCTCTCTCTCTCTCTCTCTCTCTCTCTCTCTCTCTCTCTTTCTCTCTCTCTCTCTCTCTCTCTTTTTCTATTTTTACTCTTCATTAATTGCCGCCTCACTTTTCCTGCAAGCCTTAATGGTGGTGCTTTGGGTTTGGGGATATCTCTTAGCTGCTTCTTGAGAGAGAGAGAGAGAGAGAGAGAGAGAGAGAGAGAGAGAGAGAGAGAGAGAGAGAGAGAGAGAGAGAGAGAGAGAGAGAGGAATTTAAAGTGGACGAGTAAATGGAAGCGGAGGAAGGAGGAAGTAAGAGTGCGAGCAGAATAGGAAGATTGAATTAAGGAAGAGAGAGAGAGAAGGAAGATGAGAGAAAAAGAGAGGTAAAACAGTGATAGATTAAAAGGATGAAAGAGAGAGAGAAAGAAAGAGAGAGAGGGAGAGAGGAAGTGGAGGTCGAAGTTTGAAAGAGGAAGAAAAAACTAGATTTAATAACAGCGGGAGGGTTGAAGAGAGGAAGAGGAGGAGGAAGGAAGAGGGAGGAGGAAAGGGAGTAAGAAGAGGAGAGAGGAGACAAGATGTACTGAGAAAAGTGAGGGAAGGGAGGGAGAGAAGGAAGAAGGGAGAAGAAGAGGAAGAGGGAGGTCGAAGGGTGAGAGAGAAGTGGGAGTGTGAGAGAGTGGAGAATGGTAAGGGGGAAGAGAGACAGGGGAAGAAGAGGGGTCGGAGAGAGAAGAGAGAAAGGGTGAGAGAGGAGGAGAGAAAAAGAGAGAGAGTGGAAGACGAGGGGTCGGAGAGGGAGGAGAGGAGAGAGAGAGAGAGAGAGACAGACAGACAGACTGACAGACAGACAGAGACAGAGGAAGAAGAGGGGTCGGAGAGGGAAGAGAGAAGGCGTGGGAGGAGAGGAGGGAAGGAAGAGAGATAAGAGAGAGGGATATTACAGAGAGGGGCGAGAGAGTGGAGAGAATTGGGCAAGGAGAAGGAGCGGGGGGAGTAAGAGGAGGGTGGAGAGAAAAGGAAGGGAGATAAGTAGAGGGAACAGGGAGAGAGATCTGGTGTTGGAGAGAGGGAGGAAGAATGGGAGAGGAGAGGAAGCAAAGGGGAGGGAAGGAAGGGAGGGAAGAGGGAGGAAGAAAGGGGAGAGGCGAAGAAGCAAAGGGGAGGAAAGGAAGGGAGATACGTAGAGGGATGCGGAGAGATATCTGGAAAGGGAGAAAGAGGGAGGAAAAAAGGGAGAGGGGAGGGAATGTGGTGGGATTTTTATGGGGGAGAAAACTGGGGTACATACTTGGAATTTTAACCGTATGAGGCAAGAGGAAGGGAGAGAAGAGAGTGGAGGGGAAGAGGAAGGGAGATAGGGAGGGAGATGAGGATGAGGGAAGGAAGACAGGAAGATAAAGAAGAGGAAGAGGGTAAGAGAGGATGGGGAAGGAGGAGAAAAGAGTTGGAGGAAGGATGATAGGAGAGAGAAAGGGAAAGTGGAAGAGGAAGGGAGAGAGGAGAATGAAGGAAACTTTAAGGAAGAGGAAGAAAAAATGGGGAGAGAAGGGGCACAGAAGTAAAGAGAGGGGAGGGGAAGACGGAGAGGAAAGGAGAGAAGGAGGGGAGGGGAAGAGGAAGGAAGGAAGGGGGAAGGGAATATGAAGAGGGAGAGGAGGAAAAAAACAATGAGGAAGAGTGAAAGAAGAGAAGAGAGGAAGAGGAAGAAAGAGGAGAGGGGAGGGGAGGAGTGAAGGTGAAGGGGGAGGAGGAAGAAAGGGAATATGAAGAGAAGGAGGGGGTGGGAAAGGGCAATGAGGAAGGGTGAGAGAAGAGAAGAGAGGAAGAGGAAGAAAGAGGAGAGGGGAGAGAAAGAGTGAGAGGAGTAAAGGGGAAGGAAGAATGAAGTAAAAAGAGAAGAGAAAAGGGAAGGAAGGGAGTGCACAGGAGTACAAAAGAGTACAAAGGAAATTAAACAGTAACAGAAGTAGTGGTCTTTTGGAAGCTGTTTTTGTAAAGAAGGTTATGACTGACGTAACAATTCAGACTCACTTATAAACTGGTATAAGGGCTTCTGTCCACTTAAGAACTGGTGTAAGGGATTTTGTAATATGTTTTTGATCCGTAAATTAGAGGAGGAAGGAAACAATGATTATATAACTTCCTTTTGTATGATGGTAAATACCAATCTTTCACGGAGTAATTTAGTTTGCCAAATGTCCTCCATCCCATTTCCCTTCTTCGCTTGATTTTATTGTCATGGACTGGGTCTGGCTGAACTGCTTGCCCTGGGTTTATGTATTCCTCAGCACGTTCCATTTGTTTATCTAGTATCCTTTACTGGGTGAGATTTAACATGTCTAAACAATTTCATCTTTTACCTTTTCATTTCCAAGCCTACATTCAGACACCTACTCTTCAGATCACCTAAATTATTTCATGTAATTGTTTGTCTGAGTCAGTGAAAAGCGCAGTGTCGTCTGCAAACCTTTGACTGTTCAATTGCTCACCATTTCCATTGATTCCTTTTTCTACTCAGTGTAAATTAACGTACTCTTGTCATGCAGTGAGTAATTTGGGTGGAACTGTCCCCTTGTCAGACACCTCTATTTATGGGTATTTTCTGGCTGTCCTCATGATGTCCTAAGATGCCTGTGCTATCTTTAGTAAGCTTCCAGTACTTTAACATACCTTTCTTCCACACCTCGTCATCAAATTGCTGTTATCATTGTATGTATTTCAGCTGAATCAAATGCTTTCTCATCGTCAACCAATACCATGCCCTCAGGTGTCTTTAATTCAGGTGTCTTATATTCAATCACCTGAGTAATAATTTAAATATGGTGTGTCGTCAGGTAAGCACTACTAAATCCTGCCTGTGTGTGTGTGTGTGTGTGTGTGTTAGAGGGTGAAAGTGGATCCGTGCAGTGGTGAATGGAAATGTGTGTGTGTGTGTGTGTGTGTATGTGTGTTGGATCCGTGTAGAGGTGATTGGAAATTGTGTGTGTGTGTGTGTGTTGGATCCGTGTAGAGGTGATTGGAAATTGTGTGTGTGTGTGGGATCCGTGTGGAGGTGAATGGAAATTGTGTGTGTGTGTGTGTGTGTGTGTGTGTGTGTGTGTGTGATGCGTGTGGAGGTGAATGGAAATTGTGTGTGTGTGTGTGTGTGTGTGTGTGTGTGTGTGACAGAGAGAGAGAGAGAGAGAGAGAGAGAGAGAGATCCATAGGTAAAAATGTTAACAGCTAGTCTTGTTAGGGAGCAGAGAACTCTAATATCGATCCAATGCCGTACGATAATTAACGAGACAGTGAACGATGACTTCTGAAACTTGGTGTTATTATCTTCGAAGCCCCAACAAACTTTCCAGGATTTTTTTTTATAAGAGTTTCGTAATTCTTCGGCCAAAAAGTGGGGCGATATTCCTGACCCCGACTGTACATGATCAAGGCCTGTATTCTCGTCGGTTACGGAAGCTCCGTAACGCCTTTTCCTAAGCGATTTATTTTGCATTTAACAACTTGGTGTCCTCTTCTGTGTTACGTAAATCTTTCCAACATCGCCGTACTCTCCATATATAACGTACAGAAGGATATTCACCAGCCCTATCCCAAAATAAATCGCTAAGGAAAAGATGTTAGGGAGCTTTTACCCGCGAGAATACGATCCCAAGAAACTAAACCACGAGGGGAAAATAAATAAGAAGGAACTGAGGTACAAACTGCCTTTTAGCATCGACAGGACAGGAGCGAGCACTGAGGAGGGAGGGAGGCAGAGAAGGAGGAGGGGAGGAGGGGAAAGGACAGAGAGGTGAGGAGGGAGGAAGAGGACAGAGAGGTGAGAAGGAGAGGAGGGAGGAGGGAGGGAGACGTGAGAAGAAGATAAGGGAGGGAGAGGTGAGAAGGAGATGAGGGAGAGGTGGGAAGGAGAGGAAGGAGGAAGAGGACAGAGAAGTGAGAAGGAGAGGAGGAAGGGAAAGGACAGAGATGTGAGGAGGAGAGGAGGGAGGGAGAGGACAGAGAGGTGAGGAGGAGAGGTGGGAGGAAAAGGACAGAGAGGAGAGGAGGGAGGGAGAGGTGAGAAGGAGAGGAGGGAGGGAAAAAAGTAGGGAGGAGGAAAAGAAGTGTGGTTTAGAGGAGGGTAGAGGAAGAGGGAGGAGAGGACGGGGGAAGAGAAGAGAAAGGAGAGGAGAGAGAAGGGAGAAGGAAAGAGAAGGGGGAGGAGGGAGGAGGAAGATCACAGGAAAGATTTTTATAGACACAAAAAATATAATTTGCCTAATAATTCCTTCCCTTTGATAACATTTTCTCAGTTTTTCCACCCCCGTCCTGACGTAATTATTCACCGATTTTTCTGCTATTTTCAGCGATTTTTTCTGCTCTGTTCAACGATTTTTCTATTTTCAGCTTTTTTCGCCCTATTCAGCAATTTTTCTGCTATATTCAGCGATTGTTTCTGCTATATTCAGCGATTTTTCCTTTATATTTTTGCCCTATTCAGCGATTTTTCTGCTATACTCAGCAATTGTGTTGTTATATTCGGTGTTTTTTCTGTTCTATACAGCGATTTTTTCTGTTATAGTCAGTGATTTTTTTTTGCTATATTCAGCTTTTTTTTTTTTTTTTGCCCTATTCAGCAATTTTCTGCTTTACTCAGCTTTTCTTGGCCTATGCAGCAATTTTTTCTGCTATATTCACTTTTTTGGCTATATTCAGCTATTTTCTGCTCTATACAGCGATTTTTCTGCTCTGTTCGGCGATTTTTTCTGCTATATTCAGCGATTTTTCTGTTATATTCAGCATTTTTTCTGTTATATTCGGCTGTTTTTGTTATATTCGGCTGTTTTTCTGTTATATTCTGCTGTATTTCTGCCATATTCGGTGATTTTTTCCCTGGTATGTTCAGCGAGTTTTTCTGCTATATTCAGCGATTTTTCCTCCTATATTCAGCAAGTTTTTCTGCTATATTCAACAATTTTTCTGTTATATTCAGCGATTTTTCTGCTATATTCAGCGATTTTTCTGTTATATTCAGCGATTTTTCTGTTATATTCAGCGATTTTTTCTGTTATTTTCAGCGGTTTTTCTGTTATATTCAGCGATTTTTTCTGCTTCAGCGATTTTTTTTTTTTTTTCACTTTAACTTGGCCCAGAATTTCTTCCCTTTGCAGCTTATTACATTCTCCTTTGTGGTTCAGTAAAATAATACTAAGTCTCCTTGTTATAGCACTTCTTCGTTACTAGAATCATATTCTAGTGTTAATCTCCTTACAGCACTTCATCGTGACTAGGATCATAATCTAGTGTAAATCTTATTGCACTTCTTCGTGACTAGGATCAGATTCTAGTGTTAATCTTATAGTACTTCTTCGTGACTAGGATCAGATCTAGTGTTAATCTTATAGCACTTCTTCGTGACTTGGATCATAATCTATACTCGGTTCCACGGTCTGACGCACGGATTTTGCCAGCCGAGGACAGGTGGATCTGGTAACACTGTGCGACGTACTCTGGCGGTGATTGGTGGATTTCCGTTGTGTTTGAATGTGCACCAAAGTGACTTTGTATTCCAACCAAGGCCCTTATTGATTTGTTAGATACCGGATTATACAGATACAGATAAAAGCAATTATACCTTTAATGATAAATATGTGTCTTTTAAATTACTAGAGGTAAACCTGAACGACAATGATAACAAAAAGTAAGTAAAGTCGTGACTGGACGCATGTGGACAAGTCAGTGACTGTGGCGGGAATTCAGACGTTCATAGCAAGGTGGTCCCGAGGTCCTGTGAAGGCTGGAATGTTTTTCCCACCACTACTACACAGTGTTACAGCCTACAGTGTCACACCATGCCCTTCATTACCTCATCTACTAATATACAACCTGACCCTAGATATGCTTAGCTTAGCTTCTAATAATTATGATTTGTGTAAGCTCGCGCGCGCACACACACACACACACACACACACACACACACACACACACACCTCACTGAGGCCAGTACATGCTATTCTATTCTCAGTACATATAGTGTACATACATATTTTCATTACCTTCATAGGTAACAGTACCTTTAAAAATCTGCATTTGTTTGTATTCAGTCAGATTCAGTAGAGTTATTTCTTACATGAATAAGTTTGGTGTTTGATATTTACTAACATTTTCGTATCATAAGAGACACATACAGACGGACACCCTATCCCTGGTCACAATCCTCAAGCATGTATCTTTGTCCCCTCGAAAATGAGTCGGGGAAAGTAATGGATTACATCATTACAGAATGAACCGATTTTTTGTTAATGGTGGAAGAAAGGAAAGTAAGATAAAAGCAGACCCCATGAGAAAATATTAGTTGAACACTGCTGCTATAATAAAACCGCGTGCAGTGTGAACGAAATCAAACATAATGAAATGAATTTAAATCAGTCACTGACTTGTCCGCATGCGTCCAGTCGCGACTTTACTTACTTTTTGTTATCATTGTCGTTCAGGTTTACCTCTAGTAATTTAAAAGACACATATTTATCATTAAAGGTATAATTGCTTTAATCTGTATCTGTATAATCCGGTATCTAACAAATCAATAAGGGCCTTGGTTGGAATACAAAGTCAATTTGGTGCACATTCAAACACAACGGAAATCCACCAATCACAGCCCGAGTACGTCGCACAGTGTTACCAGATCCACCTGTCCGTTTGGCAAAATCCGTGCGACAGACCGTGGAACCGAGTATAGTGTAGAATGTAGATCTTACTGCACTTTTTCGTGACTAGGATCAGATTCTAGTGTAAATCTTATTGCACATCTTCGTGACTAGGATCAGGTTCTAGTGTTAATCTCCTTACGACACTTCTTCGTGACTAGGATGGTATGGAAGCATGGAGGATATAGGGATGACAAGTTGAGCCAAGTTAGATTAGTTTCCCCACAAACTTCAGCCAACAAGAGTTCAGGCCCAACTGTTAGGGATTTTTTTTTGACTGGAGGACACCTGTAATCCGGTATGTGGATTTATTAACGAGAGGACACCTGTAATCCGGTATATGGATTTATTAACGAGAGGACACCTGTAATCCGGTATGTGGATTTATTAACGAGAGGACACCTGTAATCCGGTATGTGGATTTATTAACGAGAGGACACCTGTAATCCGGTATGTGGATTTATTAACAAGTGGACACCTGTAATCCGGTATACGGATTTTTTTTTTTTAAATGCCTGGAGGACACCTGTAATCTGGTATATGGATAATTAACGAGTGGGCACCTGTAAGCCGGTATATGGATTACTTAATGAATGGAGGACACCTGTAATACGGTATATGGATTAATTAATGAATGGAGGACACCTGTAATCCGGTATATGGATTAACTAGTGAATGGAGGACACCTGTAATCCGGTATATGGATTAATTAATGAATGGAGGACACCTGTAATCCGGTATATGGATTAACTAGTGAATGGAGGACACCTGTAATCTGGTATATGGATTTTTTGTTTGTTTTTCCTTCCTTTCTTCGTCTTCTGTAAAAAATAATTGCAATGACGAGATTATATTATACGCCCCTATATAACCCGGTCTAAATCCAAAACACGTTCATGTATTTTGATAAGTAATATTGTTTGGAAATAGCAATGATAAAATGAAGAATATGTTATTGTACTGAAGAGAGAGAGAGAGAGAGAGAGAGAGAGAGAGAGAGAGAGAGAGAGAGAGAGAGAGAGATCAATAGGGAAGAGGGATAAAGAGGGTAGAGCAAATGAGGAGGAATGGAGAGAGAAGAGTTGAGCATAGAGGAAAGGGTAGGAGGAAAGGAAAAGGTAGAGAGGTTAAGGAGGGAGGGAGGTAAAAGCATTGGGAAGAGGAGAAGGGAGAGAGAGAGAGAGAGAGAGAGAGAGAGAGAGAGAATGGGAGGGGAAAGAAGGGAGGAAATTGGAGGGAGGAGGCTTGAGTGGGTGAGTGGGGGGGGGAGGCAAGATATTAGGGAAAAGATGAAAAAGAAGAAGGGGAAGAAAAAATAGAGGAGGAGGAGGAAAGGAGGAAAGAAGGAAGAAGAAAGAGATGAGGAAGGGGAGGGAGGCGGAGGAGAGGAAAGAAATGGGATGGGAATTTGCATGGAAGAAAACAACAAAAACTAAATCGGAAGACAAATTGCTTTTAACATCGACAAGGAAGAAGCAGGAGGACTTGAGGGAGAGGAAGAGAGAGGATGAGAGGAGGGGAGAGGAGAGGGAGGGGGGGTAGATAGGTGAGGAGAGGGGAAGTGAGGGAAGAAGTAGAGAAGAGGAAAAGATAGTGGGATGAAGGAACGGATGATGATGTTGATGATGATGATGATGAGGAGGAGGAGGAGCAGGAGGAGAGAAAGGAGGAGTGGGAACTAAGAGAGAGAAGGAGGAGGAATGGAGAGAAGAGAGAGAGAGAGGAAAGAGGGGAAGCGAGAAGGGAATTTTTATAGACGAAATAAACTGAAGTGGAAAGCTGAAGGAGGGGAAAAGGAGAGGAAGTGTAGAGGGAGGGAGGAGGGGAGAGGAGGTATAGAGGGAGGAAAGAGGGGAGAGGAAGTGTAGAGGGAGGAAAGAGGGGAGAGGAGGCGTAGAGGGAGGAAAGAGGGGAGAGGAGGTGTAGAGGGAGGGAAGAGGGGAGAGGAGGTGTAGAGGGAGGGGAAGAGAGGAGAGGAGGTGTAGAGGGAGGGGAAGAGGGGGAAGGAGGTTAGAGGGAGGGGGAAGAGTAGAGAGGATGAAGGGAGGGAGGGGACAGGAGGTAAAGGGACTGGGAGAAGGACACACAGGAGAGGTAAGGTGTTTTGCAGGTACACGCTCTGATGAACATGGCTGAGTTACAAGAAAATATATGTTTTGTACGTGACAGTAAGGAGGGATGGGAGAGGGGAAGAGAGGCAGCAAGCAACGCACATTTTCCACTCATCCTTCCCTCTTCACCGCCACAGCCCTGATGGATTGACGAAAAGAGAGTGGGGAGAGAAATAAGAGGGAGAGGGATAGTGAAGAGTAGATAGGAAGGAGGGGAGAGAAGAAAAGGAAGAGGAAGAATGGAGAGAGAGGAGTTAGCGGATGAGAGGAGAGATGCAGGAGGGGGTAAAAGGAGGGGAGATTGCGGTTGAGAGGTTGAAGAGGAGGTGGAAGTGGAGAGGGGAAGGAGGAGGGGGAGAAATAGAGGTTGAATGGGGGAGAGAAGGAGAGAGAGAGAGTAAAAGGAGCAATGGATATAGGAGAGAAAAGGAAGAGACTAGATAGAGAAGAGAGGGGACAGAATTGCAAAAGCGGGAGAAGAGAGAAGATGAGGGGGAGGGGGTTGTGGGTGAGAGGGAGGGGCGGAGAGGTTGACAGGGAGGGAGAGAGCAGGGGGAAACTTTGACGGAGGCAGACAGAATAAAAAAAAAATAGTTGGAATATTCGGGTTTTTAAAAGAGAGAGAGAGAGAGAGAGAGTCATGGAGTGCTGGGCGAAAGAGAAGAAAATGCAAAACAGAGGCACAAAAAATGATAGAGAAAGAGTTTTAAGGCAGACTGATCCATTATTCATTCGACCTTCACCTCGTTAACCCCAAGGCAAAACTCTAGATTGCTTGCAGGGCGTCATGGGCATAATAACCCTTACACAAGACGCCACCAGGCCAGTTTGGGGCTAGGCAGAGGGGCGGGATAGCAAGAGATAGGCTGGTGAAGGATGGTGTTTGATCAGGCAGGGGTTGAACGTATACTGCAAACTCAGGGCGATTCTCCTGTGTGTGTGTGTGTGTGTGTGTGTGTGTGTGTGTGTGTGTGTGAGAGAGAGAGAGAGAGAGAGAGAGAGTGTTGTGTGTGTGTGACCCGACCCCATTCATCAAGCCGCGTGACAGTAAGATGACCATCAGGTATTGTAGGTGTCCTGTCTTGATATCACGTGTCTCCTTACCGTCCATGTACCCGCTACCATCGTCGCTACCAACGTTAAAGCCTTTTTTTCTTTCCACTTCAGCGTAAATGTCCTGTTTCTTACGTCTGCGAGGTATCCAGTCGTAGTAATCACCAGAAAAGGCTTTTATTTATGCCTATCAGAAAGTCTTTAATCCCCGAACTGCTTCACTTAGGAACTTACTCTCACAGATTAGTTCCCCCCCAAGCTTAAACCTACAGCAGTTCAAGTCCAATATATAGATTTTTTAATAAATGGAGGACGCCTGTAATTTCGTGTATGGATTTTGTTTCTTATTAATGTATTTTTCCTTCCTCTCTTCATCATGTTAAAAATATTGCCTGTTCATTGTATAAAAGTTTCCGAGGCATACAGTCGGTTTCAATTAAATTTTCTCTATATTTCCCGCCTTAATAATTTTCTTGGCTGCCAATCTTCCTTTATATATATATATATATATATATATATATATATATATATATATATATATATATATATATATATATATATATATATATTCTATTGCCAGACGCCTCAATCCCGTTTGGGGTTGCCACAAACAAATCGCCTCCAAGTCGCCCTGTCCCCCGCCATTTCACTGCCCTGCTCCCAACTCATACGCCCCTCTCTCATATACCTCTCCACCCCATCCCTCCATCTCATCCTCGGCCTCTTCTCCTCTTCTCCCCTCCACCTCACTCACATGCACTCTCTTCGTCAGTCTTTCACCCTCCATCCTCTCCACATGGCCAAACCACCTCAGTGTGTTCCTCATAACGCTTCCTATCACATCCACATCCACACCACAACGCTCCTTTATATCCTCATTCGTCAGCCTGTCTCTCCATGTGACTCCACAGGCTTCTCTTAAATAACTCATTTCCACTGCTCTCACTCTTGACTTGTGTCCTTCCAACAACGTCCAAGCTTCACTTCCATATGTTGGAGTTGGTATCACAATACTGTCATGTAGTAACTTTTTCACTTCCATGCTCACTTCCCTGTTTCTTATCACTGCTTTCAAAGAACCAGCAACCTTTCTTCCCTGCTGTACCATTTCAAGCACTTCACCCTCCAAACCTCCGTCCTTACTCATCACACTACCCAAGTACTTAAACGTACTCACATTTTCCAATTCCTCACCATCCAACCTCGCTGTACATTCACTGACTTCACCTCTCTCAAAGACCATCACTTTACTCTTCCCTACATTCACCTTTAGATTCCGTTTCTTACACACTCTCCCAAACTCATCCACCAAGCCTTGCAGCTCCCCTTCGTCTTCACTCAACAACACAGTATCATCTGCAAACAACAGTACAGGGAGTTTCCAAACACTATCCTCTCTCACCAGGGCCACTCCAACATCCACTACCCTACCTTGTACCTTGTACCTCTTTTATTACCCCATCCATGTACAGATTGAACAACCATGGAGACATGACACATCCCTGTTTCAACACAACTTTCAAAGAGAAAAATTCAATTAGTTCACCATCCACACGCACTGCAGCCTTCGCACCATCGTACATACTCTTCACAGCATTCAGCAACTTCCCATCTACTCCATATATTCTTAACACTTTCCACAATCCTTATCTATCCACCCTGTCGTATGCTTTCTCCACATCCTTGAATGCCGCATACAACTTCTTTCCCTTCTCTAGAAACTTTTCCACTGAAGATCTAAGAATGAATATCTGATCTACACAACCTCTTCCCTTCCTAAAGCCTCCCTGTTCTTCTCCAACTAATTTCTCTGTTCTTTCTCTAACTCTGTCTATAAGTATCCTACCATACACTTTTCCTATTATACTAAGAAGACAAATGCCCCTATGATTACCACACACTTCTTTTTCCCCTTTTCCTCTGTACAAGAGAATAATTATACCTGACTTCCAATCCTCCGGGACTCTACCTTCCTCCCAGGCCAATCTGCACATCTTCCACATCCATTCTATTACTATCTCTCCCCCATGCTTCAGCATTTCACCACACACTCCATCAATTCCAGGGGCTTTCCCCGATTTAACTTTCTTCATTGCATCCACAACTTCTATCCTACTGATTTCTTCTTGTCTTCTCACCTCCCTCCTTCTCCCAGCCATTCCCCAGCCACTTATACTCGCATTACTTCCAACCTCTATATTCAACAATTCCTTAAAGTGTTCTCTCCATCTACTCACTTTTTCTCCCTTCTCCACTAGTAATCTACTATTTGTATCTTTCACTCCCCTGCTAACTTCACTTCCACCTTGTCTTACTCTTTTCACCTCTTTCCAGAACATTTTCTTACAGTCCCTACACTTTACACACAAATTCCTTCCCAATTCCTCATCCACTCTCTTCTTACTCTCTCTTACTAATCTTTTCACCTCTCTCTTTCTTTCTTCATATAACTCTCTCTTCCGCCTGTCAACTTCTTCCACGCCCTTATTTCTCATCCATTCATTGTATGCTTTCTTCTTTTGTGCCACAGCCTGTCTCACATCTTCAGTCCACCACGCTGTTCCTTGCACCCCCCTCCGTCTTCTCTTCCTTCCACACACCACATCACATGCTGCACATATTTCTTCTGTAAATATCCTACACACACCTTCCACGTCTCCCATCTGTTCCAGTTCATATTTGCCCAATCGTTCCTCCACTTCTCTCTTATACTCTGCCTTTTTCTCATCCTCTTGTAACCTTTCCACTCTCCTTGCAACTACTCCTTCCTCTCGTCTTTCCCTTCTTCTATTCCTCCATCTTACTTGAATGCTAATTCTGGCCACCACCAAGTAGTGGTCAGAAAGTCCATTCCCCCAACCTCTATAAGCTCTTGCATCCATTACACATCTTCGCATCCTTTCATCCACACACACATAATCAATCATTGCCTTCCTTTCATTCAGTTCACCACCCACCCTTCTCATCACTCGCCATGTATACCTCTGGATCATTTTATGCCTGAAGAGGGTATTGGCTATCACCAACCCCCTCCCAGCACAAATATATATATATATATATATATATATATATATATATATATATATATATATATATATATATATATATATATATATATATTAAAGTGTCTTGCTTCCTACTTTGAACCGTGACCAAATTGGCTAATTAGAACTCGTGGCACTTCTTTTTTTTTCATGTTTTTTTTTATCCTACAGTTTGTTTCTGAGATAGTGTGTTGATATTAGAAAGACAACCAAAATTTATTGTATTATGAAGAGCGGGTGGATTTATGCGTATCGACTGCACGTGGATCATTAATGTATATAATCAGTATCAGTAGTTCCTCGTCTCCTCCTTCACGTATACAGAATCGTGGACTGAGGACTCTGAAGAAATGTCTCACACGCCAACGTAAGTGTCGTGTCTTCGTATCATATTGTCTTTCCTGTTTTTATCCGCGTGGGGCTGATGTAACGCCAGCTTAGGTTACGTGTACGGCCTTTACGTAACACTGATTATAGTCATTTACGTCACACTAGCGGAAGTTACGAGTATAATCTTTATTAGTGTAGAATATACGGTGCCTGGGTAAAAAACGTTAATAACCAGTTTCATATTAGATTCTCCTTGCCAGGTGTACCAGCCCAAGGATATACAACCGTAGCCCTGAACGTTTAACTGTATGCTGCCAGAACTTACTGTGTATTTGCTGCAGGTATGATATTAAGTATACCGTTCTTCGACTACCAGCTCACAGTCGCTAACTTCATAAGTCCAAACTGTTGGGTGGAGTGAGTTTGTCCGGAGAGTCAGTATCAGCAGCAGTTTCTCCTAAGGTATCAGATTTTCCCTGCGTCCGCTGATTTCGTCACCTGAAGCCCTAAGAAATACTATAGGAACCCGAACATCACGCCGGTGTACTGAAGAACGGCAGACGGTGACTAGTGAGGGGCAGGGTGAGAGTAGATGGTCCCTGGGCTCATGAACGAGTCAGGACCAAAGGCTGCTTGAAAAAGATTTGTCTTGGCTTGTTCCAGGATGCCTTGAGGTACAGCGACGCCAGGATGAGACAGAAAGGGTAACTACAGCTCCAGGAAGTGTGACGTTATTCGGGGTTGCTCTGAGTGCATCGTTATTAGATTGCGTACATGATGCAGACGGATGGTGGGAAGTTTGCAGAAAGTTTGCGTTCGTTCTGATTCTCACGAGCACTGACCAGGCCTGTTTCCTCAGCGCCTGTGTTGGTGTTGCTGCTGCTGCTGTGTGATGAGGCAGAGTCGCTGTTGTCCTCTGAGTGGGAGGAGTGGAAACAAGGGCTTCTGTGGATGCGGTGTGACGTGAAGCTGCTTTTGTTATCCGTGTCACATCTTTCCTATCCTTTAGGCTTTAGGAAACACGGACTGCTTATCTCTGGTTATGGGGACTGTTATGGCCTGGTCTTCATCATCATCACCATCAGTCAGTCTATCGTAAATCAGTCATCCATCCATCAGTCAGTCATGTCACAATCAGCCATCAGTCAATGAATTATCAATCAGTCATCACTCAATCACCAATCAGTCATCCTTCAATCAACAGTCATCAGCAATAAACAGTCATCATCATCAATCAGTCACTCAGTCATCAGTCAGTCCATGAATCATCAATCAATCAATCAGTCATCATCATCCTAATTTCCACCTAAGAGCAGCGACAGTGTAATTGGCTCCATTGAGAATCCTAAACATATACTTTTCCCTCGTCTAAAGTTTCCGCCTCATTTAAGGGACAAGAGTAAACTTTGTAAATGCATTGCGCGACTTGTATTTCGAAGCGCACTCCAAGGCCGAGTAAAAACAAAATAAAAAATGAATATTGTGTTAATGGAAAACTCCCAGCACAGCAAGAAGTAGTTTTAAAAGTCCCCAAAGTTAAATTCTCCGTAATGGAGGGCTCACTTAAGATTAAAAACTTTCGGTCAAGAAAAAGAAGAGAAAAAAGAGAAAGGAAAAGAGTTAATGGGAGTCATGTGTGTAAATTTTTGTCCAGTGGCTGTAATTGTAAAGAGAAAAAAATACTGTCGTTCGTAGAGTACATAAAATTGCTATTGTAGTGAAGTTTGCAAAATATTAATACTGAAATGTAAGGTTAGAAATAGAAATATGTATTGCCAGCGTCGTCAGTAGTAGTAATAGTAGTAGTAGTAGTAGTAGCAGTAATCATCATCATCATCATTATTATTATCATCAACATCATCATCATCATCATCAGTCGTCATCATCATTATCATCATCAGTCACCATCATCATCATCATCATCATCATCATCAGGATTGTCTGAGAGTTGCATGAATCAAGAAGACGATATGGCAGAAAATGGGTTAACCAGTTACCATAGCTGCCCCAGCACTGAAATAATTATAGATATGTATTGCCTGCCATCGTACTCGTCCTCGTCTAAGAGCTGTAAGAGTCAGGGAGAAAGAACGGTATGGTAGTGAAGGAGTTACAATATACGAGAGTAATAGGAAATAATTAGCACAGAAAAAGACATATAAATCTTTACCCATTGCCTCTTTATCCCGAGAACTTCATTTGCATTTTAGTTCAATTGCGGGAGTTATGTATTCACCCCGGATTGTTTGTTTGTTTGTTCATAAAATAACTCAAAAATTTAATGATGGTTTTCGTTTAAATTTTGTGGATATGTGGGTCATGGGACAAAGAAGAGATGATTATATTTTGAGGGAGACCTGAGTTGTCTGGTGTAGGCATTGGTGGAGGTATGCGCTCTGTGACGTGCTTTACTTTGCTGCGACCAGAGGATTTTACTCACGATTTAAAAGCGGCCTCTCGTGCTAAAAGAGGGAATGATGCCTGTGTGCAGTCCCTCCAGTCCACGTAGTCCACCCTAAGGTAAAATAAATAAGAGAAAGAAAATAGAAAAAAAGAATAAAAGAACTGGCAGAAAACAGCAAGACAATCAAACTAACTTCTTGGGACCCAAATGGCAAAGTTTGTGTCTAATTCCTGCAGTATTGAAAACTCTCTGCCAGGATAAATAAAAGCATCAAGGATTACCAAGAACAGACCGAGGCAATAGAGAGGCGTCACTATATCGAAAAAAAAAGTTATAATATTTCCCTCGAATATAGAAATAGTGGGTTACAATACTACCTTTTTTTTTTTTTTCCATTTAAGAATTATTAAAAAAAGGATGGTAAAAATATATTAGTTTTCCCCTAAAATGGTAAAAAACGAAAATCTTTGGTACCAATATTTCTAAAATGAAAACGATCACAGCCCTTTAAATTTACGAGAGAGAGAGAGAGAGAGAGAGAGAGAGAGAGAGAGAGAGAGAGAAATACTAAAATGAAAAAATAAAAAAATCTCAGCCCTCAAATTTTACGACAGAGAGAGAGAGAGAGAGAGAGAGAGAGAGAGAGAGAGAGAGAGAGAGAGAGAGGTGAAGGGAGGGGGGGTGGAGGGCAAAGGTCTAGCATGAACGGACCCCAGTTCTTGTTTATAAGATCATAAATGCTGGTTTACGGGCTGGATAACCGACCATACTGCCACCTAACTCCTCTACCACCACCCACGCAAGATTACATGTACACCCTATCTCTGCCTACACCCTATTCCTGCCTACCCATCCCTGCCTACCCTTTTTCCTGCCTACACATCTCTCTGCCTTTCCTGTCTGCCTACACCCTCTTCCTGCCTAGTCATGAATCTGCCTGTCCTTTCTCTACCTATACGCTATTCCTGGATACCCTTTTTTCCTGCCTACCCATGTCTCTGCCTACACCCCCTTTTTAAGCCTAGCCTTGTCTCTGCCTCTCCCATCTACCTATCTCTTGCTCCTGCCTACCTATATTTGCCTAGTCTTTTTCCTGCCTATCTTTTTCTCTGACTCTCATATCTACCTACACCATGATCATGCCTGCCTGTCCCTGCCTAGCCTTTTTCTTGCCTACCTATGTGTCTGCCTCTCCTCTCTCTACTTATCCCTTGGTCCTGCCTACCTGTCCCTGCCTACCCAAGTCTCTGCCTCTCCTCTTTCTACCTACACCATGTTCCTGCCTACCTATCCTATCATATCTCTCCCACACTTAACCCTCTTGCCTATCTCCACAAGCATCCACACCAGATTACATACCTTTGTCTCTGCCTATCCTTCCCTCTGCCTAGCCCCTGTTCCTGCCTACCTATTCTCGTCCTGCCTAGCCTCTCTACCTATCCCCTATTCCTTCTTGCCTACCCCTACGGATCCCTTGTTTTTCTTGCACATTTTCCTTCTACGTAACTCCTTCACAACCTCCCACGCCATGGATTAACTAATTTTGTCTCTACCCACGTGTTTTGTTGGCTGCCTTTTACCTGTCCTCTGTTCAGTGCTACCTCTCTCTCTCTCTCTCTCTCTCTCTCTCTCTCTCTCTCTCGTCATACCTACCAATCCTATTCCTGCCCCGATATTTGTACCTACCAACTTTATTCCCACTCCGTTCCTACTTTCTCCTTGTCCATTCTATTTTTCCCTTGCCTATCCTCTCCCTGTCTTTCCCTACCTCCCCTATTCCTACCTTCTTCCTTCCATGTTGCTAACCCATTCCCGTCCCTTACCTGTCCTGTTCTTGCTTTGCTCTTCGTACCTACCTCATGTTCCTACCAAGTGTGAGTACTCATTTTACTGCTACTTCCTGTTTGCCTACCTTGTTCCTACTCCCTGCCTATCCTTTTGGTATTTTCCTTCCTTACTGTATTCCTACCTAGTCTTTCATGCCTACATTATATTCCTGTCCTCTTGGCCTACCTATTCTGTTCCTACCAATCTGTGCCTACTCTGTCCTTTGTGCCTACGTCGTGTGCCTGCCTCTCGGACCTACTTATACTTTTCCTACCTACTTTGTTCCTTGTACCTGTTTCTTGTTACTGTCCTCACTGCTTTCCTTATGTATTCTGTTCCTGGCCTATCCTTTCCGCCTGCGTCATGTTCCTACCCTCGTAGGTTAGATGAGGAGAGTAGGAATGGATGGATAGGGTGAATGGGGCTGGGGAGACAAGGGGAGGGAGAGGGAGGGAGGTAGGAGAACTGAGAGGTGGGGAGAAGCTAAGAGGTAGGGGAGGGATAGGGATGGGATGGGGAGGAAGGGGAGTGGGATTTGGGAGAATGGGGAGGGGTGGAGAAGAGATGATAGGGAAGGGAATGGGATAGGGGAGGGAAAGGGTCTGGAGGGGAGGGGGTTATGAGAGGGAGTGAGGAGGGGAGGGGATGAGGGGGAGGGAAAGGGGAATGGGATGGGGGAGGAAAAGTGACTGAAGTGGAGGGGAGGGGAAGACGGGGAGGAAAGTGAGGAGGGGAAGGAGTAAGAGGGAGAGGGGAAAGGAATCGCATGTGGGAGGGAGAGTAAAGGGGAAGAGAGGGGAGGAGAGGAAAGGGAGGGGGGTAGGGGTAGGGGAAGGAAACAAGGATGGGTGGGGGAGGGGGGGGGTAGGTGTGGGCTGGAGGTATATGCGACAGCCTCAGAAAATATCTCTGCCATGAAACTGAAACTCTGAACAAAGATTTTTAGTTTGCATTTTTTTTTCCGATTTATGTTCTAACCTTAATCCCTGCCGTCCGATTACGTAGATTTATCCTTTATTCCTGCCTCCACCAGACGATTTTATTAAGCTTGGATAAACCTCTGTTAGTAAAGGGGGTTAATGCTGGCTCTGAATAACCCCTCCAGTTAGGAAGGTCTCGCCAAAGTTATATATGTCATTTGGTAGCAGTAAGAATAAGCTGACACCAAAAACGAGCATCCAGGGAGTCCGTCACCCGCACCTTACAGTTTGTCCGAAGGCGGAATATTTGACTTTTGCCCCGTGACCTTGACCTTCGAGCGATTTATTCTCAAAATCGAATTACAGTCCTTGCGTGACCCTTAATCTATCCACCAAGGCTGGTCCGAAATCGCTTGCGCTGAACTTGCTGTGTGACGCTGACCATTGATGCGTTGTTCACAAAACTGAACCTTCATTTTAGTCTGACTTTCAACCCTTCCACCAAGTTTGGCCCAGTTCGAATAAAAAGTAAGGGTTAATCAGTATAAAGGTATTTCTGTGACAACGCAGGTGTGGCGAGTGTAATCCTCTGATGGGCTGGTCTCACCTTAATTAACTGTGAGATATAAGAAAGGCTGATGTGGGAGTGGAGGAAGTGAAAATAAAATCATTGGAAGAGGGGATAACCGCAGTAAGGCAGTTGGACCACACTAGGCAGCTTCCACAAGAGTGACTAATCTGCTGGAATATGACAAGGATAACAAAGAAGAAGGATGCATAATGAATGACAAACTAAATACAAGATGTCGCTTCAATACCCCCTTCATGAAAAAATAGAGGGATGGAGGGAAGAGATACAGGAGATAGGGGTGTGTGAGTCGCAGGGGGGGGCAGCCAAATGGTAAGGACAGGGCAACGTGGAGGCGATTTGTTTGTGGCCACCCCTTACGGCATTAAGGCGCCCGGCAATAGATAGATAGGTGAAAAGTCAGATATATATTAACCACAATAAAGATAAACATAAGTAACTGCAGAGGACACAGTAGCATTGCATTTTCTAGAGCCCTGGATCTGTACGCTGGAGAGGTAATGCATTGTGAATAATATATACCGGGATCCAATACAGACAGTTGCGTGAAGTAAAAAATTCAGTATATATTGAAGATTGAGTGTAGTGAATAATGTACATAGTGTGCTTACAGGTCGCTACAGTTCCAAAGGCTGCCCAGTTCAGATATATAAAGAAGGAATGACCAGTAGCTCTTCCCTGGGTGGCATGATGTAAGAAGTAAATCACAACCACCATGTTTTATTTTGAACACTTGACGGGGGAAAAATCGAAACGAAGTTCCTTTGCCTGGCGACTTTCCACACCTGTTGTTCGTCTGTTTATCATTCAATCCTAACCGCGCCATCAGAGTAGGGGTCCGGGGCTAGGTTACTCAGTTCAGACAATTTGGGGGAAGATAGCCAGTCAGTGTTCCCTGAGCGGCATAATGTAAGCCGTTAACCCCAGCCGTCTCGCACTCTTAGACCTATAAAATGCCCCAGCCAGTTAAAGCGCCTTACCCTGCTGAACCACCAGGCGTCCACTTGCTGGTTATGTGATTACCACTAAATGAACTAAGTGGTTCTCATGAGTAACGAAAACAAGATGACTTGTTAACGTATAAAGTCACCAGAAGCTAGCGTTACATCGAGTGAGTGGATGGTTGGCGCACCCATCTACCACATAGCAGATTAAAAAAGGGTAAATAAAATAAAATAAAGTTCCTTCGTCACACCATCTTTCCCAGAGCATTAGTAGCGTTACATCGAGTGAGTGGATGGTTGGCTCACCCACTTAATAGCAGATCAAAGAAGGTGAATAAAATAAAGTACTTTCACCACACCATCTTTCCCAGACCTCAAGTAGCGGTACCAGAAAAACGTTGAGGTAAAATAAAATCCATTGCGTTACATCGAGTGAGTGGATGGTTGGCGCCAAAAAAAGGTAAGTGAAATAATATAAAGTACTTTCGTGACACCAACTTTGCCAGACCTGTAGTAGCAGTACCAGGAAAATGTTGAGGTAAAATAAAATCCATTGGGCCAGGAGATTGGCTTCCTGGGCCGGCCTTTGAATGCGTTTCCGGGAAGCTGACGATGATTTGGCCGTAATGGGATTGGCGTGGTCAGTTGGTGCTCTTAGTGGGTTAGTGATGGAGGGGGAGTGGAAGACCGAGGGTGAGAGTGGTGAGGGGAAGGCTGAGGAGGAGACTGGTGAGAGGAAGGCTAAGGAAGAGGATGACTGAGGAAGAAAGTAGGCAAAGAAGGAGAGGAAGGTTGAATGAGGAGACAAGGAAAAGAAGACCGAGGAAGAGAGTGAGGAAAGAAGGAGAGGAAGCCCGAGGATGAGAGAGACTTAAGATTTTACGATTACCTTTTACTCTTGGCCCATGAGACACGATTCCTTTTTATGTTAATCTGGGATAATTTCGATTTTATTTCCCATCTAAGAAATCTAGGTAGGTCAGAGGGCAAGGAAATTCCCTTCATCAGTTCCTTAACCCCTTCAGGCCGATGTGCTTGGGAACTAGAAATATTAGATATAGTCTTTATCCTTTCACTACGATCTCTCTCTCTCTCTCTCTCTCTCTCTCTCTCTCTCTCTCTCTCTCTCTCTTTCATCCAGTCCTCATTAGCACAAATAAAACATAACAAGTACATATTTTTTCTAGACTGGCAGGCACTATAATCAATGGAAGTTACGCATCTCGCTTTCCGAAAATCGTGCGTGAGTGACTGACGGACAGGTTAGTTTCTGCTCCTGAATTTAAAGTACTTACCTGATTGAAGTTTCAGAGGATGCTCGTATTATTATTATTGTTATTATTATTATTATTATTATTATTGAGTGTTGTTCATGTTTTATGATGATGATGATGATGATGATTATTATTTTGTATTGTAGATGTTTTATTGTTGTTGTTGTTATTATTATTATTATTATTATTATTATTATTAATATTATTATTATTATTATATTATTATTATTATTATTATTATTATTATTATTACTGTCATCAACATCATCATCATCATTATTGTTGAAGTATTATTAGAATTACTATTTTTATTATTCGCCCTGTTCATACTGAGGGCAAAGCTAACATATCCTTTCGCTGATCGCTCAATCGTTCAGCGGTAAGTGTACGTACAAGTAAAAATCGGAGAGTCAACACGCCTTTTGTGTTTAGGCCACATTTTGGGTATTCCATTCATCGCTGTTACCTGAATCATGAGCCATATTCTTGTGAGACTAGGGGGTTCTCAAACACCTCTCCCTTAGCGATTTATTTTGCTTATTACTCCTCATTTATTCTCTTGTCAATACACCTTTTTGATAATGGTTGACGCCAATATCACAGTCCAGACTAGCCTCGCCTCGTGTTTATTTCAGCTCGAGATGGTATGAGAGTGAAACAGGAGCCTGGGTGAACACCGTCTTCATTAACTCTCTCATTAGGACAGATATTCAGTAATTTGTTGTGCCTAATGGTGGGCGTGAGACAGCGACGTGAGAGTATAACGTGCCGGATGCTGTAGTGAATTAATATAAACAGACAGACAGACAGAGACACACACACACACACACACACACACACACACACACACACACACACACACACACACACACACACACACACACACACACACACACACACACACACACACACACACACACACACACACACACACACACCAGTTTATTGCTCAGGGTTTATACAATATGTGGAGCTTAGTCTGTAGAATATAACCACTTCCATTACACGCAGCCGCTCCCCCTACATTTAAATTATTAATAACGCCATTGTAGTTTTGCTGATGAAAATGGTAATAAAAAAGAACGGAGCTACTGCATAAAATATATACGCCATACGAACACAATATACAGTATACCAATTTCTATAATTCAGCAAATTCCTTTTCTGTTGGTACCTTGTCTGAATATGTTACACCCACGCGTGCGGAGGGAGAGCGGGTGTTATGGTGTGTTTGTGTGTGTGTGTGTGTGTGTGTGTGTGTGTGTGTGTGTGTGCGTACATAATAACCCATTGTTTATTCGATTTTTGCCAAACTTGGTGGAAGGGTTGAGGATCAGCCAAGGGGTAGACGAGCTTTTTTTTTTTTTATTGTACAATTTGTCGAAGGTGAAGGTCTCAGGACAAGATCAACGTAAAAAGTTTTAATGCGATTTGGCTCAACTTTTGTGGAAAGGTTGAGGGTAAGGCGAGTATAAAACGATTAAAATTTTAGAATAATCAATCAAAGGTTAAAGTCATTGGGAAACGTCTTGGCACCTCTTTTTTTTTACCGATTTATTTCTGTGTGTGACGTGCCGGTGTCTCTCGTGTGTTACATCCGAATCGTGTGTCAATATTAAACATAACGAATAGCTACTGTAAATGAAGTACAGTACAACAGTAAAGTCTACAAAGCGAAATAATCAGCTGTGGTCAGGTATAAGGAACATTCTGACTGCTAATATTTTCCTGCAGTGTACAAAGGCGTCTGGTGTTAGTCTATAATAAGATTCCTAGCTGTGCCAAAAGGAGTCAGTGATAGTCGAGATAATTACCTCCGCCAATGTGGTTTTGTTTTACCCCGCGTTGGTTGGTTGGTTAGTTGGTTGGTTTGTCTTTCTGTCAGTTAGTAGGATTACTCAAAAAGTTAATAACGGATTTGTGATGAAATTTTGTGGAAGGGTGGACCATGGGCCAAGGAAGATATGGTTATGTTTGAGGGCGGGTCCGGATCCGGAGTATCCCGCACAATATCTGCAAACGTTCTCAATTAATTTTAATGAATTTTTGTGGAAAGGTGGACCATGGACCGAGAAAGAATGGATTAAATTTTGGAGCGGATTCGGATCCGGATCCATTTTAATGGCAATGACATTGGTGGAGGTATGCGCTCTCTGAGTGCTTTCTAGTTATTATTATTATTATTATTATTATTATTATTATTATTATTATTATTATTCTCTCCGACAAGGAAAGTATGTTTTCACCCCGGTCTGTGTGTTTGTTAGTTTGTTAACAGGATTACTCATAAGCTAACAGAGATATTTGGACCAGATTTGGTGGGTAGGTAGCCCGTGTCCCAGGGAACGATCAGTTAACTTTTGGGACCGATCTGGATCGTATTACAGATTCTGGATCCGGAAAACACCTTTTGCCCTAATAAGTGATGAGAAAACCTAACCCATTATGATGAGTGATTTGGAAATTACGTTGCCCTTGTCGGAGAGCTGCGCTCCACTGAGTGCCTCTGTACTTATTATGGTTATTGTTGTTGTTGTTATGGTGGTGGTGGTGGTCCCAGGGTTATTTGAAACGTCCCAGGCTTATCTGAAACTTAAACCCTGTAGACTGCAGGCTTAATCTGCTCTTGTCCTGCAGTCCACCATCCTTCTTTTGGACGATGGGAAAGTAAGGAAGGACGTTCTTATAAACCAGGCAGTGCAGACGCCAGTTGACATCGGTGCCACCACACGAAGGGTCCCTCTCTATCACCTCCTCTGAATAAAACACCACAACATCCGTAGCTTAGCGAGACTTAACCCTCCAGCCCACAGCTCAGTATCGGAAAGCCCTCATTGATAATTCCGAGGGTACGAAGCGTTATGTTGCATGGGAGTGGTTGACGGTGGACGTAGATTGCCCAGGTAAATAATTAACACCTGATGCAATATTTTTTGTATTGCAGCCTTTGTCGGAAATTGGATTGGGGTGAGAAATGCTGCTGTGCTCAATGCTAGGCGGTGAACAAAGTAAACAAAGAAAGTAAGTGAGAGAGAGAGAGAGAGAGAGAGAGAGAGAGAGAGAGAGATGTGTGTTGGAATCTACATAACCTGGTTCCTAAGCCTCTCCTTTTCTACCTCTAACCCCACCCCCTCTTCATCTAACCCCACCCCCTCTACCTCTAACCCCACCCCCTCTACCTCTAACCCCACCCCCTCTTCATCTAACCCCACTCCTTCTATCTCTGACCCCACCCCTTCTATCTCTGACCCCACCCCTTCTGTCTCTGACCCCACCCTTCTACCTCTAACCCCACCCCTTCTGCCTCTAACCCCACCCCTTCTGCCTCTAACCCCACCCCTTCTGCCTCTAACCCCACCCCTTCTACCTCTAACCCCACCCCTTCTATCTCTAACCCCACCCCTTCTATCTCTAACCCCACCCCTTCTGCCTCTAACCCCACCCCTTCTACCTCTAACCCCACCCCTTCTATCTCTAACCCCACCTCTTCTATCTCTAACCCCACCCCTTCTGCATCTAACCCCACTCCCTCTAACTCCCCCCCCTCTAACCCCACCCCCTCTAACCTCACCCCCTCTAACCCCACCCCCTCTAACCCCACCCCCTCTAACCCCACCCCCTCTACCCTCACTTCTAACCTCACCCCCTCTAACCCCACCCCCTCTAACCCCACTCCCTCTAACCCCACTCCCTCTAACCCCACCCCCTCTAACCTCACTCCCTCTGACCCCACCCCCTCTAACCCCACCTCCTCCCACCCCACCCCTTCTAACCCCACTCCCTCTAACCTCACCCCCTCTAACCCCACCCCCTCTAACCTCACTCCCTCTAATCCCACCCCCTCTAACCCCACTCCCTCTAACCCCACTCCCTCTAACCTCACCCCCTCTAACCCCACCCCCTCTAACCCCACCCCCTCTAACCTCACCCCCTCTAACCCCACCCCCTCTAACCCCACACCCTCTAACCTCACCCCCTCTAACCCTACCCCCTCTAACCTCACCCCCTCTGACCCCACCCCCTCTAACCCTACCCCCTCTAACCCTACCCCCTCTAACCTCACCCCCTCTGACCCCACCCCCTCTAACCTCTAACCCCAGGCCTGAACCTACTCACAAGGGACGTAATCTGTTCACCTCAAAATGCTTCCTACTCTCCTCATCGATTTTCCATACCACATAGCGGTGACCTGACCTCTCACTCCCTCACTTTATTCTCTCTCTCTCTCTCTCTCTCTCTCTCTCTCTCTCTCTCTGCATTCTTACTGATTATACTCGTATTTGTTTGGTATCTATCTATCTATCTATGTCTATGTCCATTTATGTATCTATCCATCATTTTATCTATCTCTCCATCTGTTTATCCATCTATCTATTTATTTATCTGAATATCTATCTACCCATCTGTCGATATACTTATCTATCTGTCGCACAGTATCTCTATATTCATCTATCTATCTGTCTGTCTGCCTATCTGTCTATCTATCTATCTGTCTACCTGTCCGTCTATCTATCTATCTGTCTATCTGTCTGCCTATCCGTCTGTGTGTTTATCAATCTGTCGATCTGTCTGTCTGTCTATATCTATCTATTTCTCTCTATCTGTCTCTGCATATCTATCTTTCTATGTATCAGTTTACCTATCTATCTGTCTATCTATCTGTTTGTCTGTCTATCTGTTTGTCTGTCTATCTATTTATCTATCTATCTATCCATCTGTCTGTCTACCTATCTCTATCTATCTGCCGATGTTTCTATCTATTTATCTTATCAATCTATGTCTATCAGTCTATCTATCTGTCAATCTATCTATGTGTGTGAATATCTGTCTGTCTGTCTCTATATCTGTCTGTCTGTCTATCAGTCAGTCAGTCTGTCTATTTATCTACCTGTCTGTCTATCAATCTGTCTGTCAGCCTATCGATCTATCTATCTATCTATCTGCCTACCTGTGTATATCTATCGTCCTACCTATCTGTCTATCTATCTGTCTGTCTGTCAATGTATCTATCCACCCATCTGTCTATCTATCTATCTATTTTTTCCTTTCCCATTGTCTTGTCTCTGTTTACGGTGTCCTCTAGTTTTCTCTCTCTCTCTCCTTCCCTCTCACATTCTTGTCCCCTCCTCTCACTCACTCTCTTTATTTGCTCACATTTTCTCTCACTGTCTTTCTTCGTCTCTTTCTTTACGGTGTCTTTTCTATTTTTTCCTCTCGTACCTTTGCCCCTTTGTGTCATTCCTTGAGCTGCTTTCTTTATTCTCTCTCTCTCTCTCTCTCTCTCTCTCTCTCTCTCTCTCCGGCGTTTCCTTTGTTCTCTCACTTTTTCTCTAAGTTTCTTGGCCAGCAGTTCTCCCTCTCCGTCTGTCTTTATTTTCTTTCATTTTCTCTCAGTCTTTATGTGCCATTCTTAACGCCTCTCTCACGTTTTATCCACGTTTGAAGCTTGTGATTCTCTCTCTCTCTCTCTTCTCTCTCTCTCTCTCTCTCTCTCTCTCTCTCTCTCTCTCTCTCGCTACATTTCCTCCTCCTCCTCCTCTGTCTCATTTCGTCTTTTGTATTATCCTCTTCAGTCCTCACTTCTCTTCCTTTACGCCCAGCTTCTCTCTTTCCTCCTCCTCCTGCTCCTCCTTTCTGCCTGTCTTCCCTCTTGTATCGTCCTTATTTTGTAGCCTATTTCTCTGTCTGTCTGTCTGTCTCTCTCTCTCTCTCTCTCTCTCTCTCTCTCTCTCTCTCTCTCTCTCAAAATCTATATTATTTTTCTGAATCATTTTTTAGTCTCTTCCATATGCTGTCAATATATGTGTTTTTCCTGCCGCCTCCAGACCATTTTAATCAGCTTAACTTACACGTCTTGTAGTGAGTTTTTTTTTTTTTTTAGTCCATTTATTAACCCCTCCAGGCCTAGTAGTCTCCTCAAGCTGAAAGAAATCGTCTGCTAGTTATGAATAAATTATAGAATAGATTTGCCATCGTAGTGAAAGGGGTGATAGTAACGTCAATTTTTACCACTTTCTCCCATTCCTTTAAAATTTCCTTCAAGTACTTTAAAGGAGACTGATGAGGAGAGTGTATGTGAGTGAGGTGGAGGAGGGGAGAGGGAGGGGGAGGCCAAGGATGAGTTGGAGGGATGGAGTGGAGAGGTATATGAGAAAGGGGTGTGTGAGCTGGGAGCGGGGCAGTGAAATGAAGGGGGCAAGGCGACATGGAGGCGATGTGTTTGTGGCTACCCCTTACGGGGTTAAGGCTTCTGGCAATAGATAGACAGACTTTATTATTTGATGGTGTTGCTTCTCCCCGCTTTCCTGTACGGCTGTTCATCGAAGGGTTTGGTGGATGGTGGAGAGGCTGCTGTTTTGCTGTCTTTTACGTAGCAATTTCTGACCACCAGCGACTTAAGTAATTTATTCTGCTTCGTAATGTCCTTTGAAGGGGATAATAAGAGGAATATCTAACATCTCCAGCTTAGAAATCCTCTAGGTTGACTTAAATCGTCTGGAGATACAGCAAAAGGCTTTGTACTGAAGGGGTTACAGTTCTACTAGAAAACAAACTGTATTTTAAAACGATGGCTCTGATGCAGGGATGGGAAAATGCAGACACAAGATATGAATGATGCACAGAAACAAGAGAGTATGCCGGATGGGAAGAGGCACCGAGTTCTGTGACTACATTGCACATTGTACTCTCAAAACTTTTGTAGTACATGTAATGTACTTATGGGTATAGTACTCTGAGTCTCCTTCCATCCCAAATGCTGTCTTGTTTTTCTACATTTTTCATCCTCTGTTTTTTCATTTTTTCCATCTCAATTTTTTAAACAATAATTTTACATCTTTTCTCTTCTAGTTTATGATCTTTTTATAGAAATTAGCTACCAAATGCACGTTAGCAGTACTGTACTATAAAACGACTTTAAACTCTATAATAATTGCCTCTGGAAGTGCTGATACAGTATACATAAAATGCTTACGTGGAATGGGGCAACGTGAATCCGTAGAGTTTTACATATATGAGAATCTGAGTCCTACAGCATATTTTTAAGCTCTGCCTCTCCTACCGTGGCGCGAATGATGCTCCACGTGTGAAAGAAACATTCCCGGTTGTTAAGTAGCGTTTTGGTGTGTAACGCGCTCTTGTAAACCTTTTTCGTTTCAGAGTTATAACTGATGAAGAAATAAATAAAACGAAAGTGCAAAATCGATGTGCCTACGACCCAATTTCACGACTTATACGAAGGCTAACGAGGTTTTGTGAGTAGTTCTGCACTTGGATAGCGAAGGTCTTTTAGTCTCTCTCTCTCTCTCTCTCTCTCTCTCTCATTTGTATTCTTCTCTTTCACTGACTTTTTCCTCTCCTCTCGCTCTCCCCCCCTCTCTTTTTCTTGAATTCTTCTTTTCTTATTCTCTCTCTCTCTCTTTCTCTTCCCCCTCAAATTATCATGAAATATGTGTGTGGGGGGAGGGGGGGCGTGAGGACAAAATAACTATACAAATAGTGATCGGAATTGGAGCAAACTTGGTGAACGGGTTGAGGATCAGCTATGGGGTGTAATTATAGTTTTTAAGAAGAGTATGTGGTAAAGGTCAAATGACAAGGACAACTTAAACGGTTTTGATCTGATTTAGACTAAACTTCATGGAAAGGTTGAGGGTAAGGCGAGAAGAAAGGAATTTAGATTAAAAAAAAAAAGTTAGCATCAAGATCACAGGGAAAGAACAAAGGTCAAGGTCACATGGTAAGATCATCATAAAGAAAGTGTGATCTGATTCTGACCAAACTTTGTGGGAGGGTTGAGAGTAGAGCCAGGACGAGTGAACCTGATTTTGAGAGCACTCGGCGGGGATTATAGAGGAAAATCAGGTCTTCGAACCCTAGACCAATTGATCAGGACGCGGGTATTGCACTCAGAAATCTCGTTAATTATTTCCATCTCTTTCTTCAAGGCTTGTATATTTTGCACACCCCAGTTCAGATTCAGGAGCCCTAAGACAGCAACTGCAAACATTGAGTCGTGAATATAGGCCAAGGATGAGATGCAGGGATGGAGTGGAGAGGTATATGAGAGAGGGGGGTATGAGCTGGGAGCAGGGCAGTGAAATGGCTGGGGACAGGGCGACATGGAGGCGATTTGTTTGTGACCACCCCTTACGGGATTAAAGCTTCTGGCAATAGACAGATAGATAGGAGAATACTGTTATCATTATTTACACGAGTGAATTAATCGCTACGAAATATATTAGGAAAAACATAAAGTAAAACATGACATTTGCAAGCACTGTATGTAAAAAGGAATTAAATCGCTTACGGAGAGGTGTCAGGGAGCCGCCAAAGCCCAGGACGATCCATTAATCAGATGGCGTGAGGATATTTTTTTAAAATTAATCACTGTCTCTTAGTCTGGGATAATCACCAGTTTCTTTTCACTCTAATTGCCATAATTCATCAGTCTTTTGTCCTTTGATACCCGTGGTAGTGATGGTGGTGATAGCGGTGGTGGCGGCGGTGTTGGTGGTGGCGGTGATAGCAGTGGTGGTGACAATGTTGATGGTGCTGATGATGGTAGTAGTGATGGTGGTGTGTTGAAGATGATGGTAATGATGACAGTGTTGATGATGGTGATGGTGTTGATGATGTTATGATAGTGATGAAGTGATGTGAAGAAGTGTTAAAGATGAGAGTGGTGATGACAGTGGTAGTGTTGATAATGATGATTTAGGATTGATAGGGAGGGTTCATATTAGCCTATGATGATGCTTACAGTTTTTCGCATCATTACAATAAATATTTTGCAACTAGAGTATTAACATAGTCTGGAACGTGAAAGGCGTGAATGGAGCAGAGAAAATTGAATTGATGCGATTGATGGGAAGTTGACTCTGCAAATTATTTATGACAGGCAGGAAGTGGCGGGAGGGAGGAGGAGGAGCGGGAGACCAAGGATGAGATGGAAGGATGGAATGGAGAGAGATGTGAGAGAGGATGTGTGTGAGTTGGAGGGAGGGAAGCCAAATTTCAGAGGACAGGGCGACGTGGAGGCGATTTCTAATGTAGTCACCCCTTACGGGATTAAGGTGTCTGCCAACAGATAGATGGGTAGATTGATAGGTGGAGAGATAGATAGGTGGAGAGATAGATAGGTGATTAGATTGATAGGTGGCTAGATAGACAGGTGAACAGATAGCTACAGACAGAAGTGAAGCCACAGGGGTAAACCGGCGATCAGAAGGGTGTGCTTCGGGTGGATTATTTTGTGTAAGGATTGTAGAGCATTACATACGACAGCAAAGAGACTGAATGGGAGTGACTCAGACTGCTTTCTCCTGTTTTCCGGCGCTGTCCTGCTGAATCGGCCAACAGCGAGCATGTATCAAGGAAAGAATTATGTTTATAACCTGTTTCATAATACTCAACATCTGTCAGAGTTCCTTCTCATGTATGGTGTAACTTTGTCATGTAGTCATATGTTTATCTGTGCATTACTATATTTAGTTACACACACACACACACATACACACACACACACACACACACACACACACACACGATTTCGTCTTCATGCACCATCCAACCACCGTTTTCAACTTTTACCCCGTTGCGTGGAGCCTCCGGTGGTCAGGTGGGTAGAGCGTGTGCCTGCCAATCCTCCTGACCTTTATTTAACCACACCTGAGGGCGGATATTAAGAAGGCGAAGTAGTATGTCCTTTCATGGGTTCTTACATGTACGCACCCTGTTGAATTTCCCTCAGTGATTTATTCCAGCATCCCCAGTCATAAAATCACTCACTACAACACTTTCCTTAAGTACTTTCTCGCCCTACTACCTCTTCTTCTTCTGCTTCATTTTTCTTCTTCTTCTTCTTCCTCTTCTTCTT
>NC_136983.1:42685256-42720256 GCF_032717465.1 Coenobita brevimanus | reverse complement strand
TAATGACAGTGAAGATGATGACGAAGTGTGGCTGTAAATTTAACGATGGTGTAAATATGGCGGTAATTTCTTTGCCTGTGTGCCAATGAAACGCCTGGTGTAGTTGATGGGGCCTGGTGGTTTAGTGGAGTGTGGGGCGCTAATTACCATCATAAATCTGGCGGCGGTGGCTTAGTGGCAGCCACACTGGGACCGCAACCATGGCGTCCTGGGTTGGACTCCATGACTGACACTGACATCCATCAACAAAGTACTTACCCCAGCTTATTCGTATCTAGGACCGCATGCTAAGGAATATTGAATAACCCCGGTCTGTCTGGCCGACCAGACTCATCAACCACAAGTATGGAACTGCCATTGCAGGGCCGTCCTGTCCAGTGAACCGATGTTCCGTTGCGATGAACAACACCTGGCACAGCGAGGCGTGGGGAAGATCATGGATATTGAAGTATGCCCACAACTGTTATAATTATTTGAATAAGATTGCAATGGTTGGGATATAAGGTCAGCCGAGGTAAGGTGAGGTGATATGAGGTCATGGTGTGTTATATCAGGTTAGGTCCTCCTTTGTTCTGTGTTCATCCCTGTTGCAGGTGTGTTTATAAGACCTCTGACCCCATATCCCTGTGTCACTGCCTGATTTTGTCATATACAAGAGTTCTTACTGTCTCTTTGTTCATGTCTCCTGAGGCCAATTTGCATACATTTCTTCACGATGAAGTTTCTGCATTTATATATATATATATATATATATATATATATATATATATATATATATATATATATATATATATATATATATATATATATATATATATATATATATATATATATATATATATTCTTGGAGTGAAACTTTTTTTTTTTTTTTTTTGCCACCATTAGACAGTTTTAATAGTTTCATTAATAATCTGTCGTTCTTTTCATTTTGTCTTTGCTGCCATCATTCTTTTAATTTTGTCTTTGCTGCCATCACACAAGTTGTGTTTCTTTCAACTGTGTCCTTGAAAATAAGACTTAGAATTAATGCCTGTCGCCTGCACGAAGGCCAGTCAGGCAGAACCATGTATGCCAGGTCACAGTCTTCCTTTAGAGTACGATATGCAACAATCGAACTGACATCCAGGTACCAAGTTGTGCCTCTGGGCCAACAGGGGGACATGAGGGAAATATACCTTGTCCAAGAGTTTCATTGGCCCAGAAATCGATCGGGAGTTTTTCCAGTTGTGTCCTAAATGTGGTAACCATTACACCAGCGATTCCTCCTCGTGGCCGTCCATAGCCAGGTATTATGTATACCAGGGGTGTCCAGGGCAAGGTTCCTGAGCCGCATGTGGTCTGGCTTGTATTCCCGTCGGTTAAGGCGGCTTCCTAACGCCTTCTCCATAGCGATTTATTTTTGGTTAAAGATGATCCCTGGCACCTCTTCCTTAGCTATTTATTTTTGGAGGCTCCCTAGCGCCTCTTCCTTAGCGATTTATTTTTGGTTAAGAAGGTTCCCCGGCACATTTTCCTTGGTGATTTATTTTTGGATGTGGCTAGTTGACACTCATTTGTACGCTATTTATGCAGAGAATGATCATATTAAGATTCATATAACCCAGAGGAGGACAGAAAGGTGTAATCAGAAAAATAAATCGCTTAGGTATAGGTGTTTGGGCACTTCCTTACCCAACGAGTAAAGTGACCTTTTGATCAATAAATACTGTTCTACCAGACAGAGCTATACCCTTTAATTTTATCTTATCAAAACAATTAAAAACATAAATACGGTAAATAATAATCCGTCTCCATCATGAATATTCAGTAACATTAGATTAACACTATGATGCTAGTCACGAGGAGTGCTATGGATATTGAGCATTAGTGCGAAATAGGTCACGGGAGGGAAGCTGCTAATTCCTGAAGATCTGGCCGCCTGTGATGAATGATGGTGATAGTGATGATGGTGATGGTGGTTGTGGTGGTGATGGTGGTGATGATGAAGAGGAGGAGTAGGAAATGGATGACGATGATGATGATGGTGGTGGTGGTCATGATGGTGATGATGATGATGATGATTATGGTAATGGTGATGATGATGATGATGGTGATGATGGTGATGATGATGATGATGGTGGTGATGATGATGATAATGGTGGTGATGATGATGATGATGATGATGGTGATGATGATGATTGTGATGTTGCTGCTGCTGATGATGATGATGATATACACAAACATGGAAACGCAATAATACTAGGTTAAACCACTTAGAAAGAGGGGTTGGGTAGGGAGCCTTCAAAGCCCACAATAGTACGGCTCCAAATCCCTGTGGAGGAGGCTGTAAGTATCCGTAAGTACCCTAACACTGTAAGTAGTAGGAGGGGGAAATCGATGTGGCTGTACTTACTGGGAGAGAGAGAGAGAGAGAGAGAGAGAGAGAGAGAGAGAGAGAGAGAGAGAGACTATTCCTAAGCATTTTCTTGAGAGAGAGAGTGATAGAGAGAGAGAGGGGGGGAGGAAGCGTCTGTCCTTGTGAGCATTTCCTTGCCTGTCCAGAGAGAGAGAGAGAGAGAGAGAGACGTCATGGTACTGAAGGGGTTAATAATGCGTGCCTAAGTGGTGGAAGGCAAAGTCGATGAATGTGCCCATTTCCCAGGCTGTGGCCAGTGAAAGGCGTTTATTGGACATGCATCTTTACCTCAGGGACCAGTTAAAAGCCTTCTGGTGAGGCGGCAGAGAGAGAGAGAGAGAGAGAGAGAGAGAGAGAGAGATGAAAGTGAAAGGAAGGGGAAGAAAGTGGGGAAGAATAAGGCAGGAGAGATAGAGACAGAAATAGAAAGGTAGATAGATGGTAAGTAGGAAGGTAGGTAGAAGGTGTGTGTGTGTGTGTGTGTGTGTGTGTGTGTGTGTGTGTTTCCTGTTTGTGCATCCTACTTTACCTCATTTATTAGTTGGAAAAGGCTGATGATGATGATGATGATGATGATGATGATGATGATGATGAGGAGGAGGAGAAGGAGAAAGATCAAGTTGTTAATGATACATATTTTTTAATGCAAGGAAGAAGGAACCAAAGGCCAGTAGCCCGCAAACTGTTCCAAGAAAAAAACTAAATAAAAGAGAACCAAAGTGGACATGATGATACCAATAGAATTACTCTCATTTTCGTTATATTGAACAAACATTTTACATTCTACTTGTTTGATTATTAACTCCTGTACTCTTTACTTTGCAGGTAGGTGTGGCTGTCTCTCCTCCCGTATGTAAGTTAAGTGGCACATTGATTGCACTTTTTAGATACTTTATACATATTCATTAGTCAGGGAAATAGCACATGGCATCAGGCTTACTGAATTTAGGAAACCAATCGCTGTAGAACTTATTTCCCGAAGAGGCTCGGGGAACTCTTTTCGGGGTCATGTTGAAATTATTTAATGAGTTATGGAAGGGACACGAAATAACTATGTAGGTAATAAAAGTGGGAGGAAAGATGAGGAAGTGAAGGAGCGTTGTGGCGTGGATGTAGAAGTGGTAGAAAGCATTAGGAGAAATACATTTGTATGGTTTGGCCATGTGGAGCAGATGGAGGGTGAAAGACTAACTAGGAGAGTGTGTGTGTGAGTCAGATCGAGGGGGGGGGGAGAGGGAGGGGGAGACCGAGGATGTGGAGGGATGATTTAGTGAGGTATATGAGAGGGGGGGATGTAAGTTGGGGGGAGGGCAACGAAGTGGCAGGGGACTTGGCGACATGGAGATGATTTGTTTGTGGCCATCCCTTACGGAATTAAGGCGATTGCCTATAGGTAGATGAGGGAAAAAATATATAAGGTTAGACTTATGGTACTACTTATATGTAAAGTATTATGAACGTCCCTTTGGATGTTGTTCAGCGAGAATTGACCTGGGCTGAGGTAGGAGGTGGAAGCAGAGTAAGACCGAGGGAGAGAGAGAGAGAGAGAGAGAGAGAGAGAGAGAGAGAGAGAGAGAGACGAGTTATGGAGAGAGGGGCAAGGGTAATAATGAATGTTGAAGTGTGGTGCATCTCAAATCTGATATATGTAGATGATGCTGTGCTAGTTGCCAATAGTGAACAAGGACTTTATAGGATGGTTTAGAGCTTAGGTGATGTCTGTGAGCGTCATCCTTTGAAAGTAAATGTAGTTAAGAGTAAAATGAAGGTCGTCAGGAGAGGTTATTCCCAGTGTGATGTTCTGGTGAATGGATAAAGACTTGAATCGGTGAAGGAGTCCTGGATGTACTGAGAAAAAAGAAGAGGGCAATGTGCTAAGGAAGTGAAAAGTAGAGTGGCAAGGAGAAGAACGTGGCAGATGCTATGAAGGACTTGGTGTGAAACGTGGGGCTGGGGAGGTCTGAGTGTGGCAACTGTAAGAAGATTGCATGAAAGAGTTTTAGTGCCTACTTAAACGTACGTGTGTGAAACCTTGATGTGGCATGCAAACGAAAAGTCAGGGGTTAGAGGAGTGGAGAAGAGACTATTGAGAAGTGTATATGGTGTGCGGAGAGTGGAAGGGATAAGAAATAATGTGAACCGTGAAAGATGCAGAATGAGGAAGTCTGTGGGCATGAATTGATGAGAGCGTGCTTAGGTAATATACTTGCATGGAAAGACTGGGTATAGATAGTGTTGGAAAGGGTATACAGTATGTGTATAAGTCGAGAGTTAGGTGGAAGTAGGCATGTTGGTCCAAAGAGAAGAAATGTAAGTATGATAAACGGGAGGAAGCGAGGTATGGAGGTGGATGAGGCTAGGGAACTGACAAAGGATCGAGCTGGTTGGGAGCGCATTGTAAGGGTTTGCATCCCCTTTATACTGATACTCACTAGATTGACTCTCATAGGTAATGTGACGCTTATAATTGTGAGGAGGGTTATGCCTGTGAGGTGGAGGCAGGATTCCTGGGTCTTGAATGGCTTGTGAATGAATGTGAGACCCATTTCTTTGGACATGCTGTTGATTAGTTCTTCCTCTATCATATTTTCCATTTTACCACCTGTATATTGGAAAAAGAGACGGGATGGTGGTGGTGATGATGATGATGATGATGATGATGATGATGATGATGATGATGTACTTATTAATCCAAAATCCTACACTATGTTCCATTTTTCTTCTTTACCTTTGTAATGCATTTTGTGACCATCAGACATTTCTGTTGATGCCGCCTCACGTGCTCTTCTGACCTCACTAAATCCTATGATATTCCAGTTTACATCTCTCAGTTCATCAATAAAAACAGCCATATTAGATTCACTAGCAAGGGTCTGGATATGGTACGTCCCAAGGTTTAGTTTCCAATGGTGGGTTAGATTGTGAAACCCAGATTGTCTTAGCACCCCTTCCTCTACAGCAGGTCTGATCGGTGCCAGGGGTCATGTGCTCCTTAGCTGCTAGGTACTCTGGGCCTTGGTTTGGACTTGTCACTGTGGTTTAGAGGAAGGTTTGAGCCAGGCATTTGCCACGAGGCGGACACTTCATATGATTCTCAAGATCGAACGTGTCTAGTATGGCTGCACCTGACTAGTATAGCTCCACTGATTGTTCTGGTGTCAACATCTTTTTGCATATGAAGTTGTAGTATCACACATTTTACATAATAATTTTTAAAGCTGTTTAGTCATAATTAACAGCGTGTAATGAAGTGTGAATGATGAACAACCAAATATCATTTCGCTGTTAGCTGTGGTATAGGAAGAAGGTGGATGGCAGACCACAAGGGCCACCCTGTTTCAATTATAAAATGAAGGTTAGAAGTGAAAAGATATCTGAATAGTGCATAAGTGTAAAGTCCTGGGGAACCTTTTATTATGTTGGTATATGTGAATGTACTTAATACCATTTTATAGAGTTGTATAATGTGCTAGTAGAGTTGTCATTTATCTTTACTTTTTGCATAAGCTCAGAGTATATGTAAATGCTCGGCACCTCACTTTTAGCTGACCTCAGCACCGCGCCCTAGTCGGCTCGATGAGTGTACAGTGTCAGAGGCCGTTTTACAGTTTTAAAGGGAGGTTGTATCGCTCTTACATATCTCTCGGGTCGCAGTTATATTATTCTGTACCCAATAAAGAGAGATTTAATCTGCTCATTTCTGTCACCTTACGCTACCACTTAATAACAGACCAGCTTCCACCTTCTCGTGGCAGAGGACCTTTGGTGGGAAGTGTCGGGCAGTGACGGCGAGTAGCTGACGTGTACTACAGACAGTGTCGTCGATCCAACACGGTGGTCTAGTTATACTAAACAGCAGAACACTTAATATGTAGTCAACTGCTACTCCATAACGGCTACATTTGGTGGCCAGTAGTGCGACGTACATTTTATTGGTGCTAGCGGTGGCACGATATTTAGTGCTAGCCGTGTACCGATACATTAAATTGGTGCTAGCGGTGGCACGATATTTAGTGCTAGCCGTGTACCGATACATTAAATTGGTGGCAGCGGTGGGATACGATACGTGCTAAAGGGATTTATGCTGTGAACCAGTAACCCTTGCAATCGCTCGTTCCTGAAGGTGAAACAGAAAATCTTACTCTACTGTTGTAAGGGGACTAATTACCAGTGAGTTAAGTGGAGCAGATAAACTGGAGTGGTGCATATTAATTCCTCCCATTATTCTGCCAGTGCGAGATTCCTATCTTAAGCACAAACTGGCAGTTATCTCGCCCTGTGGTGTGCGAGATATCTCCATCTTCAAACGCAAACTGGCAAGAATCTCGCGCTGGTGTGCGAGAGGCGAGATAAGGAGAGTTTAAGCCAGTGCGGTGAGGAGTGGGTCAACTAGCGAGCGACTTCTAGCAACTACGGCCGAAGCGAGCCGAGAGGGGGAAAGCCGAGAGCGGCCAAGAGGTGCCACGATTGTGTGTGGTGCGTTGTGGCATCTGCCTGGCGTGGTGCAGGGCGACCAGTCGCTTGCTAACTCCCACAGCGAGCAGGCTGCTGTGTATGGTTCGAGGAGTCTGGTGGAACGTGGAATGTGGAACATCATCCTGGACTTTCATATCTAGGTAGCGTCCATGCATAGTAATCCACACTCACACACACTTGAATCAACACACGTTAGTTAGTTGATGAGTGGAAATAAAGGTTTCTCAGAATTCCCTTGAAATAAATATACTTTCTGTGTATTGTATATATGTTCCATTCTCTGTCACTTACCATAACTATCCTTTTTTATGTCGGTTTATCTTCTTGTAACTGGGAGGGGATTACTGACAAGGTTGGATGGATACAGTGAAAAAGTGGGGACGTAGAATTAGGGGAAACAGAGACCAGGAAATCCCACTAGACTCAGAATTTTATGAGTGGGTTGATACATCAAATAAAAGTGCTCAGACATATTAAATGAGTGAAGGACATATTGAGGATCAAGGTGATGAGGATATTTCTGAAGGACAGGATGAGGATTTGAACGTTTTACATTTGCGTTCTGGTCATACTTATTCAACAGTCCCAGAGCAATCAGTTAGATCCAAAATGGCCACTAGTCTTGCTAATGAGGGTAATCCTAGTGAGGAGACTGTGAAAGCTGAGACTACAACAGTACCTTTGGTCACTCAGGATATGCAAAATCCAGTCATTAGTGATAGTACTACAACCACTCACATACCTGTGTATACTTCAGATATTTTCAGTACACCACAAGGTTTTGGACAGAATTTATTTTCTGTTCCTTCTTCAAATGCAATGGGGCATGAATACTAATATTGGCATGCAAACCCAGAATCCTAATCAATGGGGCATGAATACTAATTTTGGCATGCAAACCCAGAATCCTAATCAATGGGGCATGAATACTAATATTGGCATGCAAACCCAGAATCCAAATACCTGGGGCATGACTAACAATATGGGCGTGCAAAGTCAGACTAACCCTCCTCCTTTGTGGCAGATACCTGTACCTAATCTGGCTACTGATATAGTACAGCAGCATCCTAACTGTACTGAAAGTCAGGCTTTGGCGAAGGCAGGCATATGCTATGCAGAAGCTTGCAAAGCCTTGCAAACTTCAGGCTGGAGAGACACAGCTACTAGTTCTCCACAGCAAAGGACCAAGGCTGTTAAGCCAGAGGTGAAAAGATGGTATGTCATACATGGGCATTGTCCTCATGAAACGGACTGTTGCCCCTTTGTCATTGAAAAGAGGAAGAAACTAGGGAACCCAGCTAGTTCGGGGGAAGCTCAGGGCCGCGCGCAAAAGTAATTAAAATAGTACAATCCACCGATGCGTGTGTGGCAGCTATTACTAAGGTGGACTTATTATCTATTCCTTGGATCATAGGGAAAGGTCAAGTGTCCCTGATCGTAGATACAGGGTCATGTACAAACATTATTTCTAGTAAAGCGCTGGAAAGACTTAAAAGTGAAATGCCTCTAACAAACTGGACATTATCAGCACCTGATGTAATGTTGACAGGTGTGACAGGGAGTAGAATGAAGATTGTAAGCCAGGTGCCGTTGACATTGAGGGCAGATAAACGATCTCTGTGTTACGTGCTACGTTTTATGTGGTTGAGGATTTTCCTCTGCCAGCTGATGGGCTGTTAGGCTTTGAAACCATGGAGGAGTATGATATAGTAATACACCCTCAAAGACATTCCATTTCCTTTAATGGTAAAGAGTTTGTAGGCCTTAATCCCTCAGCAACACGAACTGGAACTGGCATCCAATCAGGAGCCGTCCAACCAGTTGTGACCCCGACAAGTGAAGCGTCAAGGGAGTCCCCGGATGCACATGAAGCGGAGGGTATGGATTGGAAGAAAGTCAGGGCTATAGTGAGTGGTAATCACCACTTACCCAGTCGAACTGTCTGTAAAATTCCTGTCCGAGTACCTGACGTGTCGGTGGGAACTGATGTAGCATGCTTAACTGAGACTGTGAAACATAAGGCATTGTCGCTGGAATCGACTCTGACTAGCGTTGGCCAAGACCAGAAGACGCCCCTCTTCATCGCAAATATGAGTGGTGGCACAGTTAAGCTCAGAGATGGTTGTTATAGGCGACTTGTTCTATGGTGCCCCCATAAAGGAAGTCGACGACGTGCCGGTGATCTCTCCTGTAGTTACATCTCAAGCAAGGACTCAGTCGGAACCCGTACGTCTGGCTAAGGAAAAACAGCTGGAGCAATACGTGAAGGTCACGGATAATGTAGACCATAAAACACGACTCCTAGCCCTCCTTAGAGAATTTTCCGACGTAGTAGCACTTCCAGGAGAAGCGCTGGGTAGGACGGATAGGGTGAAGCATCATATTGGTTTGTGCCCTGGTACAAATCCAATTTATGTGCCCGCATACCGTCTACCGCACAGCCAAAGGGAAGCAGTGGATGAGGAAGTTGAAAGGATGCTGCGTGATGAAGTTATCCAGCCTTCCTCCTCGCCTTGGAATGCACCACTCTTTCTAGTGCCTAAGAAGGACGGTGGTGTGAGACCTGTTGTGGATTTTCGGCAAGTGAACAAACAGTACCGGATTGTTACCCGATTCCGCATCTGCGAGACTTACTTCAATCATTAGGTAAGGGAAGTACTGTGTTTACTTGTCTGGATCTAGCGTCAGGGTATTGGCAGGTGGAGCTGACCGAAGAGTCGTGTCCCATCACTGCTTTTAGCACTCACCGTGGGCACTTTGAATTTCTCCGGATTCCTTTTGGACTGAGTAATGCTCCTTTAACATTTCAGCGGATGATAAACCAATTGTTTGGCGAGATGTTAGGGCAAGACGTCTTAGCGTATCTAGATGACCTATTTTCCTACACCACAGAACAAGGATCAGATAAGATCGTTCCTAGGCCTCATTGGCTTTTATAGGAGTTTTGTCCACAGGTATGCCATCACAGCATCACCTTTAACAACGCTACTTAAGAAGGACGCTGCATGGAAATGGGGATCCTCGGAAGAGAAAAGCTTCAACGAGCTCAAACAAGCCATGTCAGAAACACCCGTATTAGCGTTTCCTGATTATACTCAACCTTTCTATCTGTGCACGGACCCCTCAGGTCTGGGTCTAGGAGCAGTGTTACAGCAGAAGGATGAGCAAGTTAAGACACATACCATAGCGTATGCCAGTAGGGCATTAAGACCCCCAGAGAAGAACTATTCGACGACACATTTGGAGACATTAGCAGTCGTGTGGGCGTTAGGACATTTCCGGGATATTATCTTTGGCTACCGGATAATTGTTTTAACTGACCATGCACCCATACGCGACTTGTTTAAAGGAAAAAAAAACTTGCACGGTAAGGTTGCGCGTTGGTTTGGCAAGGTAATGGAGTTTGATCCAGAGGTCAGATATTTACAAGGCCGTCAAAATGTCGTAGCCAACGCGTTGAGTAGAAACATTGCTGCTACCATAGCCAAGGATGTTGCTCTTGCTGAGTATTCCTCAGACATGGTAAAAGCGGAACAACGTAATGATGCGATGTGGTCTCAAGTCATCTATATGGCTCACTTCCATCTTCAACAGGGTCTTTTGTATAAGCAACCCCCAGGGAAGGACACTGCATATCAGTTGGTTGTTCCTGCTACCTTACAGCAAGCCGTGCTACAGTTAGTTCATGACGTACCTCAAGCGGGTCATCCCGGTCGCGATAGATGCATACGTGAGGCGAGAAAGAAATACTATTGGCCGACCATGAGGGAGGACATAGAAGCCCACGTCAGTCAATGCGTCAAATGCGCGGAAATACGAGGAACGACGGGACTTCTGACTCCCATCTTAGAGTATCCTCTACCGGAAAAACCCTGGGATACAGTCTCCATTGATCTCTTAGCGTTGCCGAGAAGTCGTCAAGGTTCAAGTTATGTACTGGTGGCAGTGGACCATTTCTCACGATTCACCTTTACAGACGAAAACTTCAGAGGAGGTGGCGCACGCTTTTGTGACTTCAGTGATTTGTCCATACTCTACATCTAAGGTATTGCTCAGCGATAATGGCAGTGAATTTCGTAACCAGGTGTTACAAGAAATCTGTCGTATGTATGGAGTAAAGCAAGTTTTGTAACGCCTTACAGTCCTAAGAGCAATGGCCTGGTGGAGAGAACAAACAGGAAGATACTGGAAGTCTTGAGACCAGTAATAACCTCAAATCAGGAGGATAACTGGGAAGACTGGTTACCACATGTAGCGGCGACCATCAACTCCTCAGAAAATTCATCAACTGGGAAATCTCATTATATTCTTTATGAAGAAGAGAAAGTGTTACCCTACGATTTGTTGGCTGGACCTCCTACTCCAGTATACAACGAAGAAGACTACGCAAAGGTACAGTTGTTGAAATTCCAATTTATACACAGTGAAGTACGGAAAAAATTAAAAGCCTCAAGAGCGGAGATAATGGCGAAACAACACAAAGGTAATCAAGAAAGGACGTTACAGGCAGGCCAGAAGGTCATGATCCACAACCCTGAGAGAATTTCCAAGCTCAGACCTAAGTTCCGTGGACCATATACCGTTGTGGAACGAGTATGTGGAAATATTTATAGAATAAAGGATGAAGCTAATGGAACTCAGGAGGCAGTACATACTGATAGGATCAAACTAGTAAGTCAAGAGCTAGGCCTAACTACCCTGCGTCTGATGTGTTGTCCCCTCTGTCTTCGTCGCAGTCTATGTCGTCGTCCGTACCTGTCCCTAACCAAGAGTATCGCAGCAAGCTACGATCCCACAACAAGAGTGATTAAGGGAGTATCTTCTCTTGCAGAAAAAAATGTGGCTGTGGCTCAAACTCCTCGTGCGTTGCTTGGGGTGGACCTATGGAAAGACATCGGACATGGACACGACTGCGTTAATGCCAGGAGCACTGAAGAGCCCACTTGGAGAAGTCGTGGTAGTGGAAGATGCAGTATGCGTCTACTATCCAATGGAAGGCTATCTCCAAATGCCAGATATTGTCAAGGAGGTCTCCAAGGGCTTGTCGAATCTCAGACAGCAACTATTGGAAGTGGGAAAGATGTTTAATCGAAACCCACGATTGACGAACCCTGACACTGAAGCTTTGTTGAGCTTCAGACTAGGCATATAGACAGGCTCACCGACAGGCTCACTAACTTGCATGTAGCTTTACCTAACGTACACTCTGATCTTTCCAAGCATGTCCATGCACGTACTAAGAGAGGACTTGTGGATTTTCTAACTCTTTGGTACGGCATTAGATAAGGATGTAGTGCAATTGGGTAGACAGATGCATGACTTGACACTGGCCGCTAAAGCCAATAATAGATTAATCATGCATGTGTATAAACCGTTAGATGAGTCCACTAACAAAGCTAACGAGATAATTAGGACTACCAACCATCTAGTAGAGCTTGTGAACAACATCTAAATTAATCTACTAACCCTAGCTAACTTGGTGTTATTCGCTGAGTACTTACATGCTCTCGACGAGTCAACCACTGCTTTGGAGAAGCATGCAGCCAATATGGTGGACGGCTTAATCGATGCAAGTTTGAACAGGGTTGATGCTTTATTGCTGCCTACTAATATATTACCAAATGCACTTGATATATTACCAAATGCACTTGATATAGCTATGTGGAAGCATGGACTTATGCCACTCTTTGATCTGAGTCAACTGGAATATTATTACCCATTGTTAGAGGCCCAGTTGACCCATGAAGGCATCTTTATATTGGTACCTATGAGGAATGCTGTAATATACCAGGCATGGCGGTTAATTTCCTTCCCTTTTGCTACTGCTAATAATACACTTGTTGTTATTGAAGAGGGTCCAGAGGTGCTAGTTGTCTCAGATGACAAGAAATATGTAGCAGAAACGACTGTGGATGAATTTGAGAAGCGTAAGGCCTCATTTCTTGATCTCCATGTATGTCCTGCTTTGCATTTTATCTTCGTACCATTAAAGGTAGAGGAGTGTAAAAGGGCCTTGTTGGACACAAATACTTCCTCTGCTCTGCAACGTTGCACCTTCCAACCCATTCAGTTGAAGTCAGTTTTCCATGCTCATATTCATGCGAAACAGCACTTTTACTTTCCTGAGACAGAGGATGTAACTGTGATTTGTGAGTTACACAGTAAAGAGATAGCAGTTCTGCCTAGTAAGCATCATCTAGCTTTGACAGTGAACTTCTCATCCTAGTTACGACCCTTTTTACCTTCATTCAATGTTACTTCCTTGAATGTGAACAGGCTGTCTCATGTATTAAAGGAGCTTACCTTCCTCTCCCACCTGAACAGGACTGATTTAGAGCCTTATGTACTGTCCTATCTTCCTTCATACCTTTCTCCTTCCTATTTTGGTCCTGGCGTTGGTCTTCTACTTATTGTGGTCTTGTCCTGTGTTTGTGGTTTAGGCTACTATTTAAGGCGCCGATTAAGGAACCCACTGATACCACGTGTCCGTACTCGAGGATTGCAAGTGGATGTTCCTGAATAGTTAGCTACCCTACACTCTGGTTAGGCTACACGGTAGTTAGGACAACAATGTCGACGAGGACGTCAATGGTGTGGCCGAGCGATGTTCTGGTGTCAACATCTTTTTGCATATGAAGTTGTAGTATCACACATTTTACATAATAATTTTTAAAGCTGTTTAGTCATAATTAACAGCGTGTAATGAAGTGTGAATGATGAACAACCAAATATCATTTCGCTGTTAGCTGTGGTATAGGAAGAAGGTGGATGGCAGACCACAAGGGCCACCCTGTTTCAATTATAAAATGAAGGTTAGAAGTGAAAAGATATCTGAATAGTGCATAAGTGTAAAGTCCTGGGGAACCTTTTATTATGTTGGTATATGTGGATGTACTTAATACCATTTTATAGAGTTGTATAATGTGCTAGTAGAGTTGTCATTTATCTCTACTTTTTGCATAAGCCCAGAGTATATGTAATGCTCGGCACCTCACTTTTAGCTGACCTCAGCACCGCGCCCTAGTCTGCTCGGTGAGTGTACAGCGTCAGAGGCCGTTTTACAGTTTTAAAGGGAGGGTGTATCGCTCTTACATATCTCTCGGGTCGCAGTTATATTATTCTGTACCCAATAAAGAGAGATTTAATCTGCTCATTTCTGTCACCTTACGCTACCACTTAATAACAGACCAGCTTCCACCTTCTCGTGGCAGAGGACCTTTGGTGGGAAGTGTCGGGCAGTGACGGCGAGTAGCTGACGTGTACTACAGACAGTGTCGTCGATCCAACACGGTGGTCTAGTTATACTAAACAGCAGAACACTTAATATGTAGTCAACTGCTACTCCATAACGGCTACATTTGGTGGCCAGCAGTGCGACGTACATTTTATTGGTGCTAGCGGTGGCACGATATTTAGTGCTAGCCGTGTACCGATACATTAAATTGGTGCTAGCGGTGGCACGATATTTAGTGCTAGCCGTGTACCGATACATGATCACCGGGATACACATGACTCTTCGCCATGTCAAGGCGGTGTTGCGTTTGAGGAAAATCGTGGAATAAGCTAAAATGATTAAATCGAAAACGGGATATCGAATTCCAGTAAGAACTTTGATTTATGTGAAGTGCGTCTAATCCACTAGCGATGGCATTTGGGTCTGAAAAATGGTAGAGTGGAATGAAATAAAACAGACCTCCTTCAGTTGAGAGGATTTGATCTCCACTGCTGCCCTTCCTATGGCCAACCTCATCCCAAACCCCCATCCCTCCCCACCCCCACACACCAACTCCCATCCCCACCCCCACACACCAACTCCCATCCCCACCCCCACACACCAACCCCCATGTCTTCCAACACACACCAACCCCCATGCCCACCCCATACATACCAACCTTCATACCCCCCAGCTTACACCAATCCCCATGCCCCCCCACACACCAACCCCAATGCCGCCCTACACACACCAACCCCCATGCCCCCGAACAAACACCAACCCCCACGCCCCCCACACACACCAACCCCCATGCCCCCCACACACACCAATCCCCATGTCCCCCCCAACACCAACCTCCATGTCCCCTCACAGACCATCCCCCATGTTCCCCCCCACACACCAACCCCCATGCCCTCCCCGTGCACACCAACCCCTACGCCCCCCACACACACACCAACCCCCATGCCTCCCCACACACACACACACCAACCCCCATACTCCCCCATACACACACACACACCAACCCCCATACCCCTCACACACACCAACCCCCATGCCCCCCCCCACACACCAACCCCCATGCCCTCCCACACACACCAACCCCCATGCCTCCCCCCACACACCAACCGCTATGCCTCCCCCCACACACCAACCACCATGCCTCCCCCCACACACCAACCGCCATGCCCCCACACACACCAACCCCCATGCTCCCCCCACACACCAACCCCCATGCCTCCCCCCACACACCAACCCCCATGGCCCCCCACACACACTAACCCCCATGCCCCCCATACACACACACAAACCCCCATGCCCTCCCCACACACCAACTCCCATGCCCCCCCCACGCACACTAACCCCCATGCCCCCTCATACACACACACCAACCCCCATGCCCCGACACACACCAATCCCCATGCCCTCCCACACACACCAACCCCCATGCCTCCCCTCACACACCAACCCCTATGCCCCCACACACCAACCCCCATGCCCCCCCCCCACACACATACACACAAGCTGGACATATTTTTCTCAACTCTCCCAACCCAACCAAAACCTCCCACAGACTCCACCTCTCTCCCAAACCCCCTCCCCCTCTCTCCCAACCTCCTTTATCTCCCCAACTCCCCATCTTATCTTCCCCAAAGCCCACCAACCTCCTCCCCCCACCAAACCCCGCAGGCAGGTGGAAGATATATATTTTTCTCAATCCCATGTTTGAGTCCCAGTCGAGCGTCTCAAGATTTTGGGACAATTCTGGTGGAGCGAAAGGTACGGGATTCTCTTCACTATTTTGGAGTCCACCAGAGTCCAGGAGGCTTTATTTATAGACTCTCTTAACCCCTTTAGCTAGGCGATTTATTTCTGACTCTACTTCTACTACGACAGGATAATTTTAGTTAAAGTGGAGAGACTTTCCAAACAGGGTGAGGTAGACAGGACTCACTCTTCTCTTTAAGGGGTCAGGGTGGGTCAGAATGGGTCGTGTCTAATAAATCCGTCTTAAGGTAGCAAGATTTAAGGAAGATATACTTTACTGGAATGCAGAGGTAAACATGGATTTCTGTTTTACCTTGCTTGTTTGTATACTTACCTTCACTCATACAGTACCTGAGCATATCAAAGCTTATCTAGAGTGACTTAAACACACACACACACACACACACACACACACACACACAGTTCCTGAAAACAATCTATCGCCATGGAGACCTGATCATCGAAAAAAATAAATGAGATTCTTTGTAAAAACATCCCAGGGAGAAGAGGGGGAAAAATGCCATCTTGGAAAAATTTTTGTTATGAAAGAAAGTGGCTTTGTTGGCATGGTCGGTTAGGCTTCACGGTCTGTCAAAGTTATTAGGTTTATATAAGATAGTTATCCCTTTCACGGGTGCCGGAGAGTGAGGCCTTCACGTGGTGGCACTGATGTGAGTGGGTGGCCTCGCTGCCTGGTTGCACACACGTCCCTCTCAACCCCAAAGGAGGATATGGGGGACTGAAGGAGAAGGGATACAAGTCTGCAGTCCACTGGGTTTACGTTCAAATGACCTTGGGGTTATAACTACTACTACTACTACCGTTACTATTACTACTACTGTTACTACTACTGCTGTTACTACTACTACTGCTACAACTATCACTACCACTACTACTACTGCTGCTACTACTACTACTGCTATTACTACTACTACTGCTACTCCTGCTACAATTATCACTACCACTACTACCACCACAACTACTACTACTACTACTACTATTCACTACCAGGACGTTTGATTAGGTTTGTTCTTGTTAGTTTCAGACGATTTTAGCTTAGAGATTTGTCGAGGTGGAGGGGTTAAATAGTGCCTCCGTGAAGATATAGCTTTTTATCTTAACTATAATGGCGTCTTTATATATTTTACTTGCTGTATTGGAACTTCTGTAGCTTAGGGGAGACTTTTCAAGGTGGATGAGTTAGATTATATCCTACACTTATGGAGGAGGAGAGGAAAGAGAAGAAAGAGGAGGATGGTAATGAAGAAGAAGGAGGAGGAGAGGAAAGAGAAGGAGAAGAGGAGGAGGAGGATGGGGAAGAAGAATGAGGAGGAGAGGAAAAAGAAGGAGAGGAAAGAGGAGGAGGATGGGGAAGAAGAAGGAGGGGCAGAGGAAAGAGAAGGAGAAGAGGAGGAGGATGGGGAAGAAGAAGAAAATTGATTTGTTCGTGCACCTAGTTACTATTTCCCAAGTTACAATCCTCCCCCAAGAATACAGCATGGAACAGTCAAATTTCCATCCAGGTCCTTAATCGTACTCCTAGATGAACAGAAACAAAAGAAGGGGGGTAGTGAACAAACTTTATCTGAGAGTCTGACCGGCACGAGATTACAAGGGAGTTAGGAAGGTCGATATAGAGCCTGCCAAGACCACAAGAACACGTGTCTGAGTGGTGGCGAATTGCAGAGTTTGGCAAGTTTGAGGAATTACCGTCAACGTCTCAAGTGTTAATACCAGGGATGAGTCAGGGCAGCATCACGCCACACAACGGGGTGTGTAGAGTGTTTGCAGTGCTGCTGGAGTGGGTAGAGTAGCGGACTGGGAATGTGTGGAGCGAGAGTCGATGGCAGGGATCGTATTCTCGTAGGTTAAGGAGGTTCCCCAACACCTTTTCCTAAGCGATTTGTTTTGCTTCTTACTACTTACTCTCCTGTTGTGTTATATAAAGCCTTCCAACCTGTCCTCCTCTGTGTTAATCTTTCCAGCCTGTCCTATTCTATGTTATATAAATCCTTCCAACACTGCCGTACACTGCATAAATAACTTACAAAAGAATATTAGCCAGCCCTATCTCAGGAGGAGGTGCTAGGGAGCTTCCTTTCCCGATGAGAATACGAGTCCAGATGTTGCAGGGAACTAATATTTGAGGAAGAAGGTTGAACTGTGGCAGTGCAAAATATGTTCCGGACAACAAAAGCCATCAAAGTCCCGGAAGCGAGGCCAAAGCACGAGGAGGGAGCAGGATATCACTTAATGTACAGTCAAAGACAAAAGTCGTTTCACGGTTTTGTCCGAAGATTAAATGCAACCCGTGAAACATTATGACAGCTCTACCACAGTTACATATTCGTGGTTGGCTAGCCTGACTTCTCAAGCTTCATATCCGCCGTTGATGGGATGACGACATAACTGAACCCAGGACATTCCAAAGCCTTAACCTCCATTCCCGAGAACTGCTGCAGCCGAGAGACGAAATGTGAGCCATATTGGTTCAGGTGATGACTTTTTTTTTAATGCAATAAAGAAGGAACCAAAGACCAGGAGCCCGCAAACCGTTCCTTCCAAGAAAAAGCAAAAACAATACAAACGAGAGCCAAATTCAAGATTCGTTCATTTCGAGATGCCTGGACACACCGCGTTTGAAAGAATGAAGATCATAGGAAGTGGAAATACAGACGGAGGGAGACAGTTCCAGAGATGGCTGCTTGTTAGTTACGACTTACATCTTACCACTAAACGTCAGGCATGGAGAGGGCAAACAGCATGCATCCAACTACTAAGAAGATGAGAGGGGGCATGATATACCTTTATTTAGGGGGAGGTAATTCGATCAGATAGTGCAGACTCTTGGTGTAAGCAGAACCACAGAAAGGTGGATTAAGCAATTTCGGGAGGAAGACAAAACGGAGAGTGATCATCGTATAAGTCGCCCGCAAGATAGTACACCAATATAGGACCCGGAAATAATCACAGCGATGGAAGGTAGTACTGCACCTGCCAGCAGTGTTTATGCTGCAAGAGACGAACGGCACATAGAATGAGGCACATGAGTAGTTGTGCGTAGACTTCGGTTGAGTGTTTGAACTCCAGCCTGTGGGATTCATTTCACCACTCACAGCAAAATATTCAGTTATCATTATACAGTAACTCTTTCCTCATATGTAGAATAGTTTGGACAATTTTGATGACACCGACAGATAATGACAGGCACAGCTTATAATTTTTATCGATATTAAATTAATAATGAAATGGAACTGATTTCCGGGTATGTCATTAGCTAATTGAATTGTTGCTGACATGGCATAAAAAAAGGACATAAAAAACCGTTCATATATATATCAAGTAAAAGTAGCATTTGGAAAAACATATGTAGATTTGTTTCGCTCAGTTACAAAAAATATGCTCGCATCCACAGCCTCGTCACCTGGAGCAAATGGCAAAGCATATCAGTACTATTAACCCTCTCTATGACACAAAACAGAGAACAGAAAACTTCAGCCTTTCAACAGAATCTTCAAATTTCAGGACACGACTTTTGTCTCTGTACGAGTGTGGATTCTAAGTCTCCCCCATGAACCTCACATTCAACGCTACTTTCCATAAGCCATGAAAGGGTTGATTCCAATGATATTAGGTTGGCGCCACCTAAAGGCCACAGGAGTGTATTTCATTGAGCCCAGCTTAGAGTGTAGTGCAATTCCTCTACTTTAGCCAGCAGCGAGTAAAACGGTGACGACGAGAGTTCAAGTGTGATGAAAGCGCAATACAGTGAGGCAGGGTACAGATTCGCCTTGCAGATCCATTTTTATATTTAGAGTTCCGTCCCTCCAGCACAAACCATCCCTCGGGTTACACACAAAGGCGAATAGGACTCCCCGAAGAGACTTACCTTAGGGACAAGGCTTATCGTGGAGCCAAACTTACCTCAGAGTACCTTTGAACAGGTGTAAGTCTTCAGGTTAACACAGATACACCGCTCACCCTAGAACCGTACACCGAACATTACCTGGCAGGACTTACACTCCTGTCTAGGGTCACCTGCACGTTAGTAATTAAAAGCATCATCATCGAGCATTTCACACTCTCCTTTAACCCCACATTGCCCTTTTCTTTAGACAAGCAGGCTACGCGGGACCTTGTTATCCCTGAAGAGTACATGGAACCCCAGTGAAGTCAGCTAATTACACACACACACGCGCGCGCACACACACACACACACACACACACACACACACACACACACACACACACACACACACACACACACACACACACACACACACACTCCAATAACACTTACACCAACACCCACAACTCGAGTAAACGCAGTGGAAGATGTACAGAGGCAAGATAAACATAGAATAACTTTTTTACCACCGACAGAACACGGGGGAATTGTTAGCGACTATTTTTAACGACGGTGTTTGGGTATCCTGGCAGAACTGAAGGTGTTTCTATGCAAATATGTGTGTGTGTGTGGAGGCAGGGAGAGACGAAGTTGGTTTGTGTGTGTTTCAGTGAGAGAGAGCGGGAGGGGGGGTAGTATTGATATTGTAATTATGACCTAATGGACATAGACGTAGGTACGAGAAGTGGCAAGGGTGTGTGTAGTGTGGGTGTCGAAGCAAGGTTGTCGTGGAAGTAACAGTGAAGGTATGGCTGGGTGTGTGCAGTATGTGTGTAAGTGTGTGGGCATATTTGTAAAGAGTGAATGTAATTACTGTATTAGATTATGAGTGTGAGTGAGTGTGAGTAACAGTAGCTGGAGATGTGAGAGTGAATATAGATAGATTGATCTGTGAATGATTGTGGGCATGAGTGGATGAGGATGGAAGGTTTTTGTAGAAGGGTGCAAGTGGATGAATGTATGTTGGTGTGGTGGAAATGGGTGGAAGGTGCCAGTGGATGCAGGTGGGTGGAGATTATTATGTACTGTGTATTTTTGTACAGGGGTAAATGTGTGCATATGAGTGTGCGTGGAAGACGTAGAATATCTGCAGGTGGATGTAGATAGGTCAGTGTTTGGATGAGTGTGGATGTGAGTGGAAAGGTGCGAGTGAATGTAGATAGGAGTGTGAGAGTGGGTGGAAGGTACAGATGGATGCTAATGGATTTGCAGGAGAGTGAGTGGAGAGTGTGAGTGGTTGGAGAGCGAGAGTGGGGGGTGTGGATGGAGCTATGGATGGAAGGTGTGGATGAACTTATACTCTTCCTTTTAACTGAACGTAAAAATGCCATCTCTCTGTCTGGAATACTGAGCTGTGGCAATACATTATCAGGAAGATATGATGCTAGTCACAAAAAAGTGCTGTGTAATGAATGTAGGGCCTCAGTATTGTGTTAGTCTACTAAGCACCGGGAAGTATGTTGCAAAAGGGTGAAAATTTCCGCCAAGTTAAAGTGAATGAACTATAGGTGGGCGAAGGTCTGAATGGGCATGGGTGTGGGAGAGTGGGAGAGTGAAGCACCATACCTGAAGCACTAACGAAACACAGGACCCACAAAAATGAAACGCTTTATACCTGAAGCACTAACGAAACACAACACCCACGAAAACGAAGCACTGCATACCTCAGACACAAGCGAAACAAAACAGCAAACAAACACCATATCCTTCAATTACCATCAACACTAAAACAGCAGTGAAAGTGGAGCAGTGAACACGAACAAGACCGAGACACCAGTGGAGATGAGTCGACTAGGAAACTAAAACACGCGAAACTTGAGCACCAGTGAAATTAAAACACTGAAACCATAATACAGATCTAAAACATTAACAAACCAAAGCACTGGTAAGGTTAAAACACCGGCATTAAACCAACAGTGAAATTAAACACCAGGAAGAGGCTATACCAGTGAAAATGAAACGAGTGAAACAAAAGAAGCGAAACACTGAGACATCCATGAAACTGACACACCACGAAACTTCATCCCCAGGTCAGCGAGACACGAGAGGAGGAGACGGGATATCAAACCCAGACAAGTTTAGGGAGAAAGTTGGTGAGAGAGAGAGAGAGAGAGGGGGGGGGGAGAATAAAGGTAGAGAGACAGGGGGAGGGGAAGGTAAAGAGAGAGAGAGAGGGAAAGGAAGTTAAAGGTAGAGAGAGAGAGAGAGACAGAGACAGAGAGAGAGAGAGAGATTTAAAAGAAAAAAAAAAGCCTATTAAGAAAATTTGAGATGAGGTGAAGAAAAAGGAGGAGGAGGAGGAGGAAGAAGAAGAAGAAGTATTGGAGGAGGAGGAGGAGGAAGAAGAAGTAGTGGAGGAGGAAGAGGAGGAAGAAGAAGAAGAAGTAGAGGAGGAGGGTGAGGAAAAATCGGAGGATGAGGAGGAGGAAGAAGTATTGGAGGAGAAAACAAGAGAATGAGGTAAGGAGTCTGACAGGAAGAAAGAAGTGGAGGAGAAGGAGGAATAGGAGGTAATGAAGGAGGGGGAGAAGAAGGAGTAGGAGGTAATGAAGGAGGAGGAGTAGGAGGTAATGAAGGAGGAGGAGTAGGAGGTAATGAAGGAGGAGGAGTAGGAGGTAGTGAAGGAGGAGGAGTAGGAGGTAGTGAAGGAGGAGGTAATGAAGGAGGAGGAGTAGGAGGTAATGAAGGAGGAGGTAATGAAGGAGGAGGAGTAGGAGGTAGTGAAGGAGGAGGTAATGAAGGAGGAGGAGTAGGAGGTAATGAAGGAGGAGGAGTAGGAGGTAGTGAAGGAGGAGGAGTAGGAGGTAGTGAAGGAGGAGGTAATGAAGGAGGAGGAGTAGGAGGTAATGAAGGAGGAGGTAATGAAGGAGGAGGAGTAGGAGGTAGTGAAGGAGGAGGTAATGAAGGAGAAGGAGTAGGAGGTAATGAAGGAGGAGGAGTAGGAGGTAGTGAAGGAGGAGGAGTAGGAGGTAGTGAAGGAGGAGGAGTAGGAGGTAATGAAGGAGGAGGAGTAGGAGGTAATGAAGGAGGAGGAGTAGGAGGTAATGAAGGAGGAGGAGTAGGAGGTAATGAAGGAGGAGGAGTAGGAGGTAATGAAGGAGGAGGAGTAGGAGGTAGTGAAGGAGGAGGAGTAGGAGGTAATGAAGGAGGAGGAGTAGGAGGTAATGAAGGAGGAGGAGTAGGAGGTAATGAAGGAGGAGGAGTAGGAGGTAATGAAGGAGGAGGTAGTGAAGGAGAGAGAACAAAAGAAGAAAAATGAGGCGGTGAGAGGAAGCAAGGAGGAAAAGAGTATGGTAATAAATATGATGATGCTGAGGAAGATGATGAAGTTAATGAAGCTAAGGAGGAACGAAAAAATAGAAGAGGAGGAAGAAGAGAAGAGAGGATAAGAAGAAGAAGGAGGAGGAGGAGGAACGTACCTTAAGAAATAGTGAAGAACAAGAGGGAAAATAAGAGGCAGGAAGAGGAGGCGAAGGAGGAATAGGAGGAGTAGAAAATTAAGACGAAAGAGGAGGAGGAAGAGGAGGTGGAGGAGGGAGAAGAAGAAAGGGGAAAAGGAGATGATAGTTAAAAGTAGAGGAAAATAAAGGAGGAAGAGGAAAGGAAGAAGAGGAAGAAGAATTGAAAAAATAGTGGGATAAAATAATGAGGAAGAGGAAAAATAAAAAATACAAATAATTAGGAAGATGATGTGGACGAGGAAGATGAAGATGATAACGTTGATGGCGGAGGAAGAGGAGGAGAGGAAGAGGAGTATAGTGGGGTAGAATAAGAAGGAAGCGAATGAGGAAGAGGAAGAAGAGGAGGAGGGGAAAGAAAAATCGAAGAAGAAAAAAAGGAGGAGGAGAAAGGAAGGCCATAACACAGCAATGAAGAGAGAGAGAGAGAGAGAGACTTTACACCAGAGAGGAAGCGAGTCTCGAGAACAACATAGGACCCTCTCTCTCTCTCTCATTGTCAGTCATATCAGTAACTGCTAAATTAGATGTTAAAGCCGACGTCTCAGGAGAGCTCTACGGCAGAACCCATAACATTTCGTAACAGTATTTCCTATAACATTTTCTTTCCACCTGGACGAAGATTGATGTTGTGTAAAGAAAGGAAGGAAAAAGAAAGAAAAAATGGAAAGTTTGATACGAGGGTGCTCACCATCCACTCACTCAATGTAGTACCATGTCGAGGCGATTGGCTTCTTGTAGACCCATTTACCACGTTCATTATTAATCGTATTCCCAAAATGGACGCCAGGTGGTTTAGTGGGTTCAGGTGCTTTGGGAAAAATGGATGAAATCTTGTATTAATAAGCTGGGCAAACTTCTGGACAAGTAGTAACAAAACCCTAAAATAATTTGGAGGTTACACGGTTAAAGTTAAGACATCGTTTTTTGAAGGAGCTAATGAATGCTATAATTACAACTTCCAGTCCAAAAAGTCTCCTGTGAAAATTCGTTGAGAGGTCACATCAGTATAGTAAAATTCAGACGTCCTTTTTATGAAGTAATTACGCCTATCAGTAAGAGGACATAGTATGGGTTTTTTCATGTTAACTTGGCCCAGATTTTCATTTCTTTGCTGCTTATTTCACGTGGCTCAGTGGCAGAACAGGACACTGCTACGGCTACGGCTCTACATTCTTCCCATGGCACTTCTTCGTGACTTGCATCTAGTGTTAGCCTACTGTTACAGCTCAGTATAGAAGATGGAGAGATGGCAGTTTTAGGCCAAGGTAGAGGACAGAAGGTGTAATTTATTTTTTCTTTCTGGCGATTTTCTTGAAGTTGAAGATAATAATAATTTGTTGTGATGAGGTTACAAGTGTTGTCCCCGTTCAGCACTTATATTTTCCCTCCATACTAAGGCCTGTTTTTTCATGCGTTTAGGAAGCTTGCTAACGCCTCTTCCTTACCGATTTAATCTGATTCTGGTTCGTTATTATATTGTGTGTTATTCATGCAGTCTGTGTCGATAATAAAAGGATGTGAGAGGCAAAGAGATGATATTAATGAGTAGTCTGGAAAACAAATCGCTGAGGAAGAGATGTTGGGGTGTCTTTCACATTATATATATATATATATATATATATATATATATATATATATATATATATATATATATATATATATATATATATTTAAAGACCAGAACAGGAAAGAAAAACAAATGAATGAAAAAAATAAGATACCTCGCAGCATCTCCTCCTAAGCGAATGATTTTGTATATTACTCCTTAACAGTGTATTATATGTTGATTATATGGTTTTATTGTCGAGACGGTTTGCATGTAATACACACAAGAGGGTAATGGGGTGTAGAGTGTAGAAATAATGGCTAAGACATAAGCGTTGCGATCCTTCTTAAGACACTCCCCTCGCTGAAAGGGTTAAGGCAGGGTTTATGGCTGAAGAACTGGGGAAAAAAACGAAAAACTTAAAAAAGAATGTGTTGATGAACCGACCAAATTCCCAGACATATTTTGAAAAACATGGAGGCTTCCCCATTATGGTGCTGATCTGTGGGTGACGGGGGCAGAGAGAGAGAGAGAGAGAGAGGGGGGGGAGGGTAAAGAGGAGACGGAGAAGCTAGAATGAAATTGAATGTAATGATTAGGTAGGAGAAGGACATAGAAGGGGAGGGAGAGGGAAGGGAGGAGGGAGAGAAAGGAGGGAAGAGAGAAGGGGAAGCGGAGGGAAGGAAGACAAACTAGGACAGAGGAGAGAGGCTGGAGGGGAGGGGAAGATGGGAGGGAGGAGGGGAAGAGGGAGGGAAAGAGGAGAGGCGAAATCTAGGGTGGGAAAGGGATGGAGAATGAGGAAGGAAGAGGAGAGAGAGAGAGAGAGAGAGAGATGAAGTAAGAAGGGGAAAGGGGACTTGAAAGGAAGGTGAATAACAAAGAGAGCCAAGCTGGTGTAGAGAGGTTTAAATGACAGCCTGAGGACAAGGTAGGTAGGGGAGAGAGAGAGAGAGAGAGAGGGGAGGGGTAGGGAAAGAAGAGAGTGCTGGAAAGGAAGAGGAAGAAGGAAAGATAAGAACTTGGGAAAGAGAGAGACTAAGAAGCTAGATTAGAGAGAGAGAGAGAGAGAGAGAGAGAGAGAGAGAGAGAGAGAGAGAGAAGGGGAATGGGGAGGGGGAAGTAAAACCGGAATAAAAAAGTTCATATAACACAATAAGGACGAGGAAGAGTCAGAGAGGGATGGGCTGGGGAGGGAGGGAGTGAGAGAGGAAGGAAGGCTTGTGAAGTGGAGTTAGGGATGGAATGGGGGAAGGGAGGGAGTACAAAGGAGTACAAAGGAAACCAAACAGCAACAGACCTTATGGTCCTTTCGAGGCTCTTTGTTACGGAGTAGACTATGACTACAAGATCTAACTCTACATGCTGAAGGATAAGGATAGTAAAGCAAGAAGGCTTCCCCCAACTCCAAACCCTCCAGTTGAAACTTGCAAGAAAAAGTAGGAAAAACCACCATGCAGCATGGAAAACCTGACATGGAAACTTCATAGGAAAGATATAAAAGGAAAAGTTACTTTCTATAATACATTATCTATAAGCTACCAGTATGAATAACCTGGAAGAGAAAGTAGTGAAGTACAATAAATAATCGAATAAATAAATAACTAATGCATGTCGCTGTACGGGTACGTTGAGTTGACGTGGCATCTGCGGACACAGTGTGGAAATTGCACAGTGCACAGTGTGGATATTCAGGGATGGTGCGGCAACCTTGCCTGGCGCTATTAAGGTAGGGAACAGTCAATCTGGTCCCAGCTCCATGCATTCCACTGAGACTAGGAACTTTCCCATGCGGGACAAGCACACAAGTCACCTCCTGAAGCAGTGACCCCTGGTACATTAAAGAAAATCCCGGAGGTGGCCACGTAACTAACAGGGACCCTCAGTGATTCACAGCCCATCACAGGTCGAAAGTATGAGTAGTGACCATTAACTCAGGGCTATCTGTGCATATCCTAGTCTGTGCATATACTATATTTGCATTTAATAAATTGATCCAGGTTCTAAAAAACTAAAATAAAATAAAATAGAAAATTATACATACACAAGTGTTTTATTCAGGAGTAAACATATTAAGCTGGGGGTTGGATGCCAAATACTTATCCAGGCGACCTTTAAAGGTATGTACTGTATTACATTTTATTACGCTGGAGGGCAATTTATTCCATATATTTACAACTCTATTGAAGAAGAAATGCTTAGCTTCATGCGACTGGAATCGTTTGCCAATTATTTTATGCCCATTGCCTCTAGTGTAATTCGAGTGATCAACTGTGAAGTATTTATCGACAGCCATGTTATCATGTCCTTTGAATATCTTGAATACTTGAATTAGATCTCCTCGTAACCTCGGTTTAGTTAGGGTAAATAAATTCAGGGCTTCTAAACGTTCCTCGTACGGTTTATTTCTCAATCTAGGTATCATCTTTGTCATCCTTCGCTGCACTCTTTCAAGCTTTTCCATATCCTTTTTATAATATGGTGACCAAAACTGAACGCAATACTCCAAGTGCGGGGGTACTAAGGAACTATAAAAAGTGAGGACAATATTATTGGATTTATATTCAAATGCTTTGCCTATGAATCCAATCAATTTATTGGCTTTTTTCACAGCTTCTGTACATTGTTTGCTTGGTTTTAAATCATTTGTTATTATAACTCCTAAGTCTTTTTCATGGTTTACCCTATCAAGTTGGACATTATTCATGCCATGACTTGCTCTTACATTTTTACTGCCAATGTTTAACACTTTGCGTTTATTAATATTGAAATCCATTTGCCAGACTTGGGCCCAGTTAAACAGTTGATCAAGATCTCTCTGAATTGCCTGTCTTTGCAGTGCTGTATCTGCTCTGTTACCTATTTTTGTATCATCAGCAAATTTTGAAATCTTACAACACAATCCTTCGTCAATATCATTCACATATATTAAGAAAAGAATAGGACCTAACACTGAACCCTGCGGCACTCCACTTGTAACGTTTATCCAGTCTGACTCTTTTCCATGTATTACAACTCTTTGTTTTCGTCCGGTGAGCCAATCTTCTACCCACCCGTTAACACTGCCGCTGAAATCATGTGCCTTTAGCTTCTGAAGGAGTCTTTGTCACGGGGTTTTTTATAATATCACGGTAATTTTGATATAAATGGTTAAATATTATTTAAATTGATAATAATATTCAATAATATTGAAGAGCAGAGACAATGATTGTCTTGCTACATCAAGCAACGATTACTTTACGCTGGCTTAGCACGATTCTCTGAGAACGAGAATTTATAAACTTCCTCAACAGTACTCAGCAGAGACTAATTACTCACAATTGCTGAATTACTGTACTGTTAGCCTCTGGAGAAAGTTACATCACCCCTGACAATAAATAACTAATACTAATAATAATAACATCAGGTTCTTGCTGATGCATTAACTCCTGGCACAACGGATTTTAATACAAGACTGGTCTAAGTACCAGTTATGAATAGTAAAACGTTTATGCAAGCTAGGAGCTATATGGGAAATAAGCTTAATTATGGAGAAATGAAACAAGATTTACTCTACATTAAGCTCAAGAAATAGAACTGTTAAATTTATTAATTACAAAAATAAATTTAACATTACATTTCAAATCAAATCAATGAGACGCACTCACTCACTCTCACAAAAGCTAAATACTTACGCCTAGGGAAAACACCTTAACTAAGCTCTTAAAACTACAAAATACACAAAAGAAATACCAGTCGATGAATGCTATGTATCACCACTAAGGTGGGAGGACTGGATTAACTGTCTAGTGGAGCTTGGGGTGCTAGCTGACCTCTCCACTTCTGAGCACAGAACCTTTCTCCGCCACAGCAAACACAAGACTGAATTCAAATAATGCATAAGCAGTACGCACAGGCCACCGGAAGAAGGCGTGGCTAACGGTTGAATGAAGCAGAGGCAAACGATAAAGAAATAATTGTATCGCTCAGTAGCGCACTTAGTGACGTGCATTAAATCGGTCACTTTTTGAAAACGGTGACGAATTATTTGAAAAGTATACCCCGGAATGGAGAGAGAAACGGTTAACTGAGCGATACACAGTGAGTTTTCCACTAATAGTTCGTGGCTTCTCACAAAAAGGAAATGTCGCGAATTGATTCGTGACATTACGCCCCATGAAAATTAAATCTTTCTTCCTTCAGAAGAAAGATTTCAATATACATATATATAAATCCTAACTCAGTCACACAAGATTCACACTGTGGTGTGTGTGTGCTATCCTGCTACAGGAGAAAATCGCAGTCGCCAGTGAGCGAAAAAACCTCGTATTTACGTTAATAGAAGCAAGCTTGAGGGAAAAACTCCGTGACGACGGTGAAAATCCTGTACTCAGGTCAAACTGAGCGAAAATTCGCTACATTTACACTGACAACTAATTGTTGTGTAGCGTGGTGTATGTAATACACGGTGTAGGTGTGACAGTTGTAGTGTAACTGTACCTACGTGTAAAATGACACAGTAAATAATATTATGGCGACGACGGAGGCAGAGGAGAAGAGGTGGCAGCGTGCGGCAGACGATCAGCTGGTCCGCACAGCAAAACTGCTACACCCATTGCTGAACCTGCAAAACCAATTGAGGTGGAGCATCAAAAGTGTCAATGAGACAAAACTTTATTATGTTACAATTACTCTCTCTGCCTAGCAGTCAGTGCTACGACGTACATTCGAGGTCGCCATTAATTATGCACACGATTATGTCGGCAAGTTGAGAATCCCTGTGCAAACTCGGGTCTTCCATAGCCTCGAACCGCACACGGGTCCTCAACCTGTGCCTCAACCTACAGTACTTATATTAATATCGGAGAGCTGAGAAACCTTGTGCAAACTTGGGTCTTCCATAGCCTCAAGTCGCCTCTGCGGAGTTCTCACTTCCCCCTTAACCTACAATACTTATATTAGTATCGGGGAGCTGAGAATCCTTGTGCTAACTTGGGTCTTCCATAGCCTCAAATCGCCTCTGCGGAGTTCTCTCTCGAACTTCCCCCTTAACCTACGGTACATATATTAGTACCGGGAAGCTGAGAATCCTTATGCAAACTTGGGTCTTCCATAGCCTCAAGTCGCCACTGCGGAGTTCTCTCTCGAACTTCCCCCTTAACCTACAGTACTTCTATTAGTACCGGGAAGCTGAGAATCCTTATGCAAACTTGGGTCTTCCATAGCCTCAAGTCGCCACTGCGGAGTTCTCTCTCGAACTTCCCCCTTAACCTACAGTACTTCTATTAGTACCGGGAAGCTGAGAATCCTTATGCAAACTTGGGTCTTCCATAGCCTCAAGTCGCCTCTCAACTTCCCCCTTAACCTATGGTACATAATATGTATGAACAGGCCCTGGACATAATGTGTCCTGTGGGGCCAATGGGCGAGACGTCAGGTCTGCACCCACTTCACCACTACCCTGTCTCTCAACTGACTCAGAGATTACAGGTGTAGTTACAAATGGCACAGGAAGGGCATGTCCCTGATTAGTGGTGATACTTTGGCACACACTGCAGGAACGGACAAAACTATCTATGTCTCGTCCCATCCCTGGCCAGAAAAAGTCAGCTCGGATATGGCCCTGGGTCTTCCTTTTGCCCATGTGACCTCCTGAGGCTGAACAATGACCCCATTGTAACACTGCTAGGCGGTACTTGGCGGGAACGACAAACTGCAGTCGAACCTCGCCCTCGGGTGTTCGTGACTCACGGTAGAGCCGTCCTTGTTTATGAAGGAACTTGGCTCGACCTCCCCGTGAATACTTTATCACTCGACCCTTTTGTTTGTTCCGCACGGTAGCAAGTGTCGGGTCAGAATGTTGTTCTTGCACAACAAGTTGACTACACATCAGATCTTGCGGCGATTCAATGATCACTGGGGTGACACAGTCTGGAGCCTCAGTCATGGCTCGTGTTACCGCAGCAGCCGAAGTCTGAGTAGCGTCATCATCGGAGCAACTATCCTTGACTCCTTGAATATTGCCTACTATTAAGTCAAATAGAGGCTCTGGCATGACAACCGCAAGTGTCGTACCAGTATAAAATGGAGATGTCACCTGGATACATGCCTCAGGGAACAATCTCACTGATCCATCAATAAGCTTTGCATGGATCTGTCGACCTGTATACTGCTCAGGCCGAACTAGACTCTGCTTGACAGAGCAACCCGAGGAACCATTGTCTCTCAGGACCTTCACAGGAATGCCTCCCACAAACCCTGGCTGAACAAGGAAGGTACTGTCACCTGTGGGAGGGCCTGTGGAGGAAGCAGCTAGCCACTCATGAGGCTGCTGAATTGATGTGGCAAACATTGTGCCTTGAGGGTTATATTGGGAAGATGGAACATTGGCCATCTGTGGAGGGGAGTTCACTGTCACTGTGGGACTAGTGAACTGTGGGGAAGTACCCACACTGGTAGGGACGTGACCACCAGGCTGCTGCTGAGGAATGAAGGCTGCATTCGCCTCCTGCCTCCGATACACTAATTGACCTGACTGAGGGTTACGTGGCTTGTCCTTGTATTGCTGCTGATGCTTGGGAAACTGCTGCTGGTTGGGGTGCTTGTACCGCTTCCACTCAGATTTCTGAGTGTTTTGCCCCTGGTCCTTCCACTGCGGTTTTGGACCTTGACCATTACTCTGAGAACGGCCTTGGTGCTGGGATTCAGTCTGAGACGGCTTCCCAGACTTAGCAGTATCTTTTCTGCTCCAGGTGTTTTGCTTACGAGCTTGATACCCGTATGCAGTAAAGAATGCGTCAGCCTTCTCTGCCATTTGGCTGGCATCTTTCACCTGGCAGATCTTAAGCTGTGCTATGAGCTCAGCAGGCCACGACCTCTCTAGCTGTGTACGCAGCATAAGGTCAATTATCCCCTCACGCGTGGAAGGAGTTTCATCTTTCTCCATCCACTCATTTAAGTAAGCTGTGAGACGATCAAGGAACTGAACAGCTGTCTCCTTGTCTTGGAGACGAGCTCGCATGAACTGAACTTTGGCGTCGTCTACTGTGAGACCATACGCCTTAATGAGTGCAGCTTTCATCATCTCATATGTGAGATTGTCTCCACGAATTCTGTGGAGAATATCGAGGGCAGGGCCCTCAAATAGGCTAAGAAACTGAAGCCGCTTAGCTGCCTCATCCAGTTGATATAAGTCTGCCATGTCCTCAAAACGAGCTATGTACGGCTCGATTCGCTCGCTTTCCTTGTATGAAGGAAGCTTGATGCGTGGGGTCGCCAGGACATGTGCAGGGAGAACGCTCGTGGAGCTTTGACCAACTGCACCAGACGTGTCTGAAGCCAAGGAATCTCGCTTGAGCTTCAGCACTTCAAGTTCATGTTCTCGTTCTTTGTCTCGTTCCTCACGCTGTTCTCGCTCATGTTCTAAGTCGAGTTCGCGCTGTTTTTGCTCGTACTCGCGCTCCTTTTCACGCTGCTCTTGTTCATATGCACGCTCTCTTCCACGTTGTTCGCACTGTTCTCGCTCGTATTCGCGCTGTTCTCGCTCGTATTCGCGCTGTTCTCGCTCGTATTCGCGCTGAATCTTACGCTCTTCACGGGCATCATTCTCGCGCTGCTGCTCCTGATTATGCCGTGAGAGTATATACTCTTTAATTTCGGTTGGGTCCGAAAGACCCATATCTTTGGCTTCCTGTAAAAATACAGTAGTAGCCATGGCGCTAATTTATTAAGCAAACCGAAATTGAGTACTGACTGCTTAGCGACGAATACTAATAAACACAAGTAAAGAATACAGACACAAGCTTGTGGTGACCAGTCTTATCCAGTTAACTGGCAAAGAATAAATAAAAAATGTAAATGACTGGGAAGACTCAATAATAAACACAATGGGTACGGCGACTTCCCAGGAGCGAATAAAATCGTCTGGCGTTACCAAAAATAAACTAGAGTTAAGTACTCTATTGATTAATAAAGCAAAAATTCACTTGCTAAATCAACGGTAACCACCAGTAAACTTGTGCCTATAAACTTTAATAATAAATACCTAAATATGAATGAGTGAGCACTATCTCGTGAATAGCTTTAGAGCTAGGAGTTAATATCCTGGCGAGGTCGCCAATTGTCACGGGGTTTTTATAATATCACGGTAATTTTGATATAAATGGTTAAATATTATTTAAATTGATAATAATATTCAATAATATTGAAGAGCAGAGACAATGATTGTCTTGCTACATCAAGCAACGATTACTTTACGCTGGCTTAGCACGATTCTCTGAGAACGAGAATTTATAAACTTCCTCAACAGTACTCAGCAGAGACTAATTACTCACAATTGCTGAATTACTGTACTGTTAGCCTCTGGAGAAAGTTACATCACCCCTGACAATAAATAACTAATACTAATAATAATAACATCAGGTTCTTGCTGATGCATTAACTCCTGGCACAACGGATTTTAATACAAGACTGGTCTAAGTACCAGTTATGAATAGTAAAACGTTTATGCAAGCTAGGAGCTATATGGAAAATAAGCTTAATTATGGAGAAATGAAACAAGATTTACTCTACATTAAGCTCAAGAAATAGAACTGTTAAATTTATTAATTACAAAAATAAATTTAACATTACATTTCAAATCAAATCAATGAGACGCACTCACTCACTCTCACAAAAGCTAAATACTTACGCCTAGGAAAAACACCTTAACTAAGCTCTTAAAACTACAAAATACACAAAAGAAATACCAGTCGATGAATGCTATGTATCACCACTAAGGTGGGAGGACTGGATTAACTGTCTAGTGGAGCTTGGGGTGCTAGCTGACCTCTCCACTTCTGAGCACAGAACCTTTCTCCGCCACAGCAAACACAAGACTGAATTCAAATAATGCATAAGCAGTACGCACAGGCCACCGGAAGAAGGCGTGGCTAACGGTTGAATGAAGCAGAGGCAAACGATAAAGAAATAATTGTATCGCTCAGTAGCGCACTTAGTGACGTGCATTAAATCGGTCACTTTTTGAAAACGGTGACGAATTATTTGAAAAGTATACCCCGGAATGGAGAGAGAAACGGTTAACTGAGCGATACACAGTGAGTTTTCCACTAATAGTTCGTGGCTTCTCACAAAAAGGAAATGTCGCGAATTGATTCGTGACAGTCTTTTGTGTGGAACTTTGTCAAAAGCCTTTTACCACATCAACAGGTTTAGAGAGAGGCGGGAGAAGAAACTGAGAGAGGGACTAGAAAGGGAGAGAAAGATGGGAGAGGGGAGGGGGAGGGAGGTGGGAGAGGAGAGGGAGGGTCCTGTTAAAGAGGAAGGGGCTAGAGAGAGAGGAGACTGATGAGAGGAGGAGGAGAGGGATGGAGGGGAAGAGAGAGGAGGGTAATAAAGCAAGTAATAAAGGAAGAGAGAGGGATGGAGGAGCACTGAGGAGGGGTAAGAAGAAAGAAGAGAGAAGGAGAGAAAAGAAGAGGAGAAAGAGAGGAAGAAAAGGAGGAGGGAAGGGGGAGTGGGGGTGATGGAGGGGGGGATTGAGGTGGGGGAGATTGGTAAACTGACGTAGGGAAAATAAAATATTAGCCTGAGGTCATGGTAGGGGAGTCAGCTGCTGGGAGAGAGAGAGAGAGGGGGGGGGGAAGAGAGAAGGGAAAGAGGAGGGTGGAGAGGAAGAGGGAAAGGAGAGGAGGAAAGGTAGAGAGAGAGAGAGAGAGAGGGTGAGGGAAGAGAGGATGGAGGGAAAGAGGAGGGTGGAGAGGAAGAGGGAGATAAAAGGAGGAAGAAAGATACAGAGTAGGTGAAGACGAAATGGGAAATAGGGAGAAGGAAAGGGAGAGGGGGTGGGGGGGAGAAGGGAAGCAGGAGAGAGAGGGGACAGGGGTCTAGGGGGTGCCAGGGGAGGGAAGTGGGGAGAGAGGTGGAATGGGGGAGAGAGAGGGGGGGACAGAGATGGGAGAAAGAGGAGGGAAAGAGGAAGAGATGAGAAGGAATATTAAACTGAGAGGGAAGGGAAAGGGGGGGATTGTGAGCGAGAAGGGAGGGGAGAGGAGAGGTTGGGGAGGGGAAAGGAAGGAGATGGAGGGGAGGGGAGGGGAGGGGAGGAGGAAAAAAGGGAGAGCGGGAAAAAGAAGCTGTAGATAAGGAGAGAGAGAGAGAGAGAGAGAGAGAGAGAGTACAGGTTCTGGCTTACTAAACTCTTACCTACCCAATCGTTCTCAATCCACTTCTGTCTGTTTGTCTATATATGAAACTTA